>NC_084663.1:23957119-24259392 GCF_028389875.1 Rhea pennata
TGTTTGGATCAGTCACTGTTCAGGAAAGCAAAATCTCTACCGTTCTTATAAACAACCAGCAAGGATACCCAACCTCACCACCTTTCCTTCTTCTAACTGAAATAACTTGCAAGCCCTCAAAAATTTTGGATAACTAGTAAGAGGCATAAAGAAGTTACCTGGTTTTAAGGAACTAAGGCCTCAAAGTCTTGTACGCTGAAGTATGAGTTTGGACCACCCACATGACGCTCATGTGGGCCATACGAGCCTTGCTCTCCAAGCCCCTGCTCCAGGCTCCTGAGAGAGGCAGGACATCGCCTGTGTCCTCCTGCTCCGAGTTTTCTCCGCTTTGGAGGCCTCATCGTGAGCCCACACCAACCCATACCTGTGCAGGACCTGCCCAGAATTGCCCCTATTGTTTATAAGCAACTCTGACTCAGACCTCTTACCTTTGATTTTTTTTGTGGATTGCCTTCCCCATCTGTGGCTCTGTATAAAAAATAACTATTGCACTGTAGCATATCATTTACCTGAGTTGGAAGGCTGAAAACACTACAGTGTCTTTTCTTCCAACCTTTACTAGAAAGAGTTGCTAGGGACAAATAACTTAAACACAAGCATAAGTTTGTACCAGTAGACTCCTAAAGAAACAAAAATCCATATTCCATATTAGTGTGTATTATTGCTTGTAAATAAAACCTATTCCCTAGTGCCAGAAATAATTGTCTAGACTAACAGATTAACATAAAAAGTACAAAATAAGTATTAATGCAAGATTGTTTTAGAATGTTTTTGATATGTATGCATATATTTTACTCAATAACTACGACAGCTATGTTTACTGTGTAAAGGTAGCCTTTTGTTAGTGTAATAGCTCAATGAATCACTTTGCCTGTTTTTGATTTTTTCTTTTAATCCCAAGAAAAAAAAATAGATAGTAGTATGATACAGAATAAAGTAAATACGTGGCTCACTTAGGATGTTACATGTGATTCTTGACAATCTCTATGAAAGTCTTATTGAAATGTACCTCCCCTTTATGGAGCTCAGAAACTTTAAATTTTGAAGTGGTAACAATTTAAGCAATAAAAATACCTATAGTAAGTACTCACCTACATGATACCACAGGTCAGGACTTGCTGCAATGAAGGAATAGGTGAATGGGCAAAGTAATTAGCTTTGTCTGGAGAGGCAGGGCTCTGGCCCAGCCAATTGGGATTTGTCATTTAGCGAAAAACTTAGCATAATTGTAGGGTAGTTGATTAAAGGTGTCTCCTATCACAGCTGATCGCAGTAAGTAATGTAACAAAACATTACCTGCCACAGGTCTTACACTGTGTTCTGTAGTCTACTTCACAAACACCAAGCGAATGCTTTAAAATAAATCTTTTACTTTTTTTTCTGAAGTGGGCATATTTAACATTTTAACTTCATTTTACATTTAATGCCTCTCTGGTTTGACTAGTGAAACTAAAAGGTTTTTTTGTGGAGTCACTATGGAGAACTGGGGTTAAGGGGAAGTAAAACTGCATTCCCAGGGCTGCTGGTCGAAGCACCCAGTGCATCCAGCAGATACCACGGTACATGCTATGTGGGAAGCGGCGTAGCATGAGGAAATCCTTGACCTACCAGGGGATGTTGAGGTAGCTAAGCCCAGAGATCACTGAATTTGGCACAACCTGACTGCTCTCAGAGATTTAGGCAGTACCGCTGGAGTTTTGCTTGCAGATGTTAATGTAGGGTATGTTAACACATTTCCACATAAAGGCACATAGTGGTTTAGACAACAGTGGTTTATAAAACTACTTTAAAGTTATGAGAAAAATAATCTAAAGTGAAGACCTTCCTAAAATGAAGGAAGAAGATGGAATAGAATTTGTTAATATTTATGTTGTCATATCATCATTCTCTATTATTACTACTCTGCATTTTACATAAGTATTTTAAAATAATATTCATTGGTAAAAATATAGAATAAAATTCAAAATATAGCTATGGAATTTTAACTATTCATTCTGAATTTGTTTTTGCCTAGACTTAATTCTTTCACCAGGTATTTTTGTCAAAGAAAGTGCTTTCCTTCTTCATGGAAAATATCCAGCCGGCTTTGTGTGTCAGAAGAACAACATAAATAAGTCATGAGACTATGTAGGTCAAACTACTGCTGAGAGATTCCTGACAGTTAACAACATGAGCCAGCTAAAAAAGTCATTGCTGTTTCAGCCCAAGCTGCAGACTGCAAGGCTCCTCCACCTCACAAACCTCAGTTATTTTTCTCTGTGTAACACTGAATCTTTATGGTACAGGATCCAGTCCATAGGAGTCCTACAGCCATAATAGCACCATTCATCTTTACCACCCATTTTGTGGTCTAACATCCATTTCTCCAGTCAAACAGGAATTTCCTCCTAGTATAAGGCTCCTGCCAAAAGCATTAAATAAATAAATGAAACAATTCTTCAAATGAGAAGGAAGATTTACCATATGCTTGGTGGAAGTGATTGTTGGAATAGAATAAAATCAAGGAGCCTGAGGAGATACAGAAATGGTTCCCCAGAGATGTGGGAAACAAAAGAAAAGAATAGGTGCAGAGAACTGTGACCAAGCCGTTCTTCCCACTTCATTAAGCTACTAGTTTTTCCTCTTATTTAGTAACATCCCTTGTGGCTTCTATCAGCAAACTATTTCTTTCAGAACAGGACTTCTTGTCCTTGGTAAACAAGGTTCCCATCCCCAAAATAATTGCAGCAAGGGTCTGCAAATCATTGCTTCAGAACTCTCCAAGCTTTTCTGTGTGCATGGCCCAGTGTTAATAACAGCCTCATTGGCCCATTGAAGGTATCATTCCTCCCACTGAGGCTGCCAGAAGTGTTAATTTTGTGTTTTTATGATGTGACCATCTGTCCATTAGCAACTGAAGAAGAACCACCAGCGTCACACCCAACAGCTGCCAGACTGCAAGGCAGATACTAATAATTTCCAGTTGCTATCAAATGGGCTGGATTCAGCAATAACCTAGTACTAAGTGTTTCGGTTCTTCTCCGAATCATAAGAGTATGACTGTCAGGTGGCTCTTAATTTCATTTTGATATAACTCAAGTTAGAAGGAGTTCCTGCTGATTTTGGGACAGCAGGAGAAGGAAAAAAAAAAAAAAAAGAGAGAGAGAGAGAGAGAGAGAGAGAAGCCACATCTGGCAGCTAATAGGTGATGAGATGCCAGAAGCCAGAAGGGAAGAGAAGATGGTAAAGACATGCAAATACCACACAGTTTATATCATTTAACTCTGCAAATAAAAATATAGAGCATGTAACATGTAAGAGCAAAGATGGCTTAAAACTTCTGACCAGTGTAGGCAAAATTGAGTTCTGCTGTCCCAAGAATGAAGGAGAGAGTAATTTTATTTTTTTCTCATTATTAAACAGCAGCAAAACTCAGTACTGTGACTTTGATACGGTGGGTTGCAAACCAAAGTGTGCCGGGTCAATGCAGAAGAGGCAGAGCAGTGTGCTGAGAATAGGATCTCTCTCTTCCCTTCTCTCTTCTCTTCACACATCCCTGCTTTCCAGTCAGTGTGACCCCACTGGGAAGATGAAACCTGGTAGATCTTCACATCTCAGTGGAGCAAGGCATTGTTGTTGAGCCAGTGCACATTTTAAGACACACATAACCTGTTTCTGATCCTCATTCACAACATGCCAGGTCCTATCCTGCCCATCATATCTCCTTTTCCCAAGCCCATCCTTCACTGAGGTCCTCTTCTCTTTTTGGATTCCAGGACAGTTAGGGACCTATACCTTCAGTCTTCATTTCTCCCAAGTTCCCTTCTTAACCTCCACATCTCCCAGGTAGAAGGACCTACTCTGTAATTTGCTTGCCTACCATCTCTGTGGTATAGAGCTTATCCTCCAATCTGAGTCCCTCAGGACTATTCTCCTTCAACCTTTCACATTATGGGACTGATTTCCATAACCTACTGTATTTGTGAGGGCCACAGTCTCTGAATCTCAACACTCTGCAGCCTGTTACCCTATTCCAGAACAAAGGCAGAAGGGCTGCAAGCAGACTGAGACTCCTTTCCCACCTTTCCCCCCACAGGTCACCCACAATCTCAGCACAGCAGGAGGTAGAGTGCATGGCAAGGAAAGTAAGGCCCACTTGCTAGTGGCGGATCCATCACTGCTTCACATTTTCAACCATTAATGACATTTTCATACTTTGCCTACACCTACAGCAAGACCTGGGCATTGTTTTATCTCTGCAGATAAACTATGGGAGCTCAAGTCTTCCTCATAGTTTTGCTTAGGAACACCTGTGTTTGACATGCATATTGTCCATCTGGGTTTTACTCTCGCAGCTTATTGTCAAGAGTCAGAAAACAAATCTTAAGGAGCTGTTGAAACACAGAGAAAACACAGACAAAAGCAGGCCTATGCATATCTCTCTGGAGAGGTGTGCTCTGGTATCTTCCAAGCGTGTGGCACTAGGACATAGCCGGTGGGAGAGAAAACCCCTGAGGAGAAAAAAAAAAAAAAAAAAAAAAAAAAACTCACAAAACAAAATGAAAAAAAAAAACCCCCACCTCCAGGGTATTCCAAGCTTCTTGGGTTATGCACAAAAGCATATTATTGCTGGAGCACCATAATAGCCTATAAACTCAAAATAATGTAGATCAGATGAAAATAGAGCAGCTCTGTTCTGCCATTTTTTTCCTCTAATATCTTCCCAAGAGTAACCTAACCTGTTTTTAGGAATCTGTTCCCAAGCATGCTAAAGTGTTTCCACTCTTACTGTAACCTACTAAACAACTATTTGGATTCTTTGTGGCCACATCTTTGATAATTTAAGAAACAGGCTGTAAGGAGGAGGAACAACAATTAGGAAAACATTTGCATACATGGCTTCAGTCTTCTTTGCTTGCTTGTTTGTCAACCAATGGATTTCACTGCACCTTGGACAACAATACAGCCCTGCAATGCTTGTCACCCTATGCCTCTGACAAAATGCACTTTCTTTTCCTTTAGCCCATATTGTGTAGATATCTTCCACAGTACTTCCTCAGCTCCAGGTTAGAGAATTTAGACTGCTTTTCTGAGAATTATGGGTTAATTCCATTCAGGACCTCCAGTAGGTGCTGTGTTTAGCTACCCACAGAGACAGGCCATCATAAGTGATTATCACCTTTTTTTAGTTTTACGTGAACAAGCCACTTCAGGTACTAGTGCAGCTGTTTAAAGCCCCATGTTGTCCAGGAGCTAATGAGCTGAGGCTGCATAAGATTGGCCAGGCAGTGTGTACTACGGACATCTTCGCAGCTTGCTCACTGAGCATCCAGGTCAGGGAGCTGAGCAGAATTCATACTGCTTCTTCTGGCCTTTGTCACCAGGCTTCCTTACTATAGGAACCAGGGCACTGGGGAAGAGACAGGGAAAGTAGTGCACTTCCGTATACTCCAGGATGTACATAAAGCCTGCAATCAGATGAGAGAGCCTGCATGCATGCTTAGCCTGGGAGAATATTTTCCTTCCTTTCCAAGTGAAAATAGTTCCTAAATGCTAGCAAAACATAGAGCCTAAGAACCAGAGTCCTCTACTGTATTACAGCAGTTAAAGTTTTTTGAAAACTCACAATGTCTCTTGTCTACTGTTACATTTAACTACTCTGAGAGTATGTCTGCATCATATTGTGGAGCCCAGAGAAGAGTTTCCTCTGTTATTTCCAAACAAACTAGTTTATATAAAGGGTACAGTGCAAGGCAGAGCAACATAGAGACACCAGCTTGTGTCCTGGAAGTGGTACAGAACAGTGCTGAGCCTGAAGTAGTCAGGCTTACTAATCTGGTATAGCCCATTTTTAGTTTTTTGAAACTGCAGGACCTGAGCAGACTCTCTCTTCATGGGGGTGCTGCACTGTGCCTTCTAGAACTGAAAGCCTAAAGATTTAATCCATATGGATCAGACTGGGAAGGTTTCTGTCCCATGCACAATTCTGCAGAGTAGATACAGTGTAGTTGTTTTTGCAGAGCTTTTAGTTTATGTACAGCACCGTACTGCATTTCTGCAGCTATGATTTTTCCTGTTCTGGGACTAGCTTATTTGCATATGCAAGAGTACCTCTGACTTGTACAGGCTAGAAAAGCCCTTTGATGGGCAGCATGGCTCTCCAGGGAGGCCTCCCAAAATGCTGTTTGCACTCAGCGTCTTCCAGGGCTCAGATCTAAGCTTTTAAGGATGGCATGAACGGTTTTGTTTGTTTGCCTTTTCCAGTTCTGAATACCTAATTGATGGTGGCATATCTAATTTACATTTTAGTCTTTCTTATTCCCTGCCAAACTCCATAGCAATAGGCACTATCAAAATTAGAAAATAAGAATTTTCTTATTTACCAGATTGCTTTTCATTTTTCATTGTGTTTTATGTCAGTCTGTGCCAAGGCACTTCTAAGTTGTATCTTCAGAGGTGAAAGCTAAAAGCAAGCTGGGTGAAATGATTTTCTGTCAAATAAGATTTATTCCTACGTATCATATGCACATATTGAAAGTAGCAGCTTTAATAAAGAATAAGAGGAAAGGAAGAGACACCCTTCCCTCACTCAGCCCAAGTCCAAAAATTGCTTAGGAAACAACTCCAGCTTAAATAAATAACAATAGAACAAGAAACCTACCTCACCCCCAAATCTCACTGATGAAAATCAATACAGTGCAGGTAACTGATACATCTAAGTAAATGTTAAGCCATTGTTATTCCACATTCATTAACATTATGCACACTTGGGATTGTGTCTTTAACAAGAATGAGCCCACTGGCCTATTCTTGCACACTAATGGGTATGTCTAGAACTTGATTCTTTCCACATGCACGAGTTCAAAGGGTATGTGGCAGGGAGAAGCAGACAGCCTCTCTCCGGGGGTGTATAATCTGCTCTGCATCCATTCCACGATAAAGACTACAGAATACAAAGATCACTCGCTAGTTTTTTATATATTTCTGATTCCTTTCTGGCTAGGATACCTAGACCACTGGATCATGGAAAATGCTGCTTCTTACCCTCTGCTGCTGGTTTACTCTTGTATTAAAAGAGTGTCTTATATACCAGACCCCCTTCCTCTGTTATTCAAAAGTAATCTGCTTGTGAATTACCAGTGTGGAAGACATTCAAAATACTTGTTAATATTCTCCATCTGCATTTTCCTGAAGTATATTAATCATGCTATAGTCATTGAGAAACGTGAGGGTAGAACATACCACTTATGATACTGACCTGGAATAATTAACTATCTTTATTGAATAATATTAACCTCTACACCAAGCTCATAGACATATCACTGTCCAAAGCAAAGGTACATGCAAGATATATGAGGGAAGAGGCTTTTTTCTGGATGTTGTTTTGCAATATGGTGTGTACACATGTTAAGAGAGGCAGGCAGAGGAAAGCACAGAAAATCCTCATTTTCCATAAGAATGAGAATACCTGGAAAAAAGCTCTCACAAATCAAGCTGTAGTGACTCAACACATTACAGTTCACTGCTGCTGTCCTATGCCCTGGCTGGAAGTTCTCCACACGTGTAGCAGAGATGGTAGTACAGGTGTAGGCAGCCTTCTTTAGACAAAATCATCTTCAGTTGTATCTTACCTTAACACAGGGAGCCCTGGATTGTGGCAGCTAGAAGCACAAATGACAGTGCCTCTTCTGCTGCAACTGCACATTTCAAACTATAAGAAACAGCATTTGACCCATCAGCATAGAAGTGTATAAATTTGCTTGAGAAGACTATTTTCCCTACTAGTCTCAGTTCGGTGTTTTTACTTTTTAACAGAATGGCTGTCCAAATTAAAAAAAAAAAAAAAAAAAAAAAAAAAAAAAGTGCTTTAAAGTGTGTTTC
Source organism: Rhea pennata (assembly GCF_028389875.1). NCBI lineage: Eukaryota > Metazoa > Chordata > Aves > Rheiformes > Rheidae > Rhea > Rhea pennata. The sequence goes on from NC_084663.1 coordinate 23,964,980, forward strand.
ATTGATAGATTTTTGTTTGAGTTTGATCTCAAGGATTTTCTTGAGACCTTCTTGCAGTTAGATTAGCTTTTTCCTGAGCATTCAGAACTTCCCTGCTGAGTCTGCTTTTTCTCACTCTGCTTGTGAAGTCAAGGAGAGCAAAAACTCATTAAAACATGTCAATAACTATTCATGCATTAGAAGTCTGTTTGGAGATTTAGGTAATAAAAAGTCATAATTATAAACATCTTTCTCTTGTTTTATAAGAAATTCAAGGGTTCTAGAGAGTTAGTTCTCAAATTTTTGCATTATTTACCTATTGCTGGTTTACATGTCACTACTACAGAAATCTGAAATAAAGTAGTATCTATTTCCATCTACATGTATCAAGAAGAAATCTTTCTCTCTCCTCTGCACACACTTTACTAGAGGATACTCCTGATTTAATTCCACCAGAAATAGTGAAAAATCAGACAAAGGGAATTTTTACTGTAATTCCTATATGAAAGGTGAGGCAATGGGCAGAAATTGAAGCACAGGAAGTTCCGCCTGACCATGAGGGAGAATTTCTTCCCTGTGAGAGTGACGGAGCACTGGCACAGGTTGCCCAGAGAGGCTGTGGAGTCTCCTTCTCTGGAGATCTTCAAAGCCTGCCTAGATTCAACCCTGTCTAACATGCTCTAGGTGACCCTGCAGAGCAGGGAGGTTGGACTAGATGATCTCCAGAAGTCCCTTCCAACCTTACTGATTCTATGATTTTATGAATATAAATATTTATAAACCTAGAATATCTCACAGAATCTTTTTCCGCTTGTAGAACAGCTTTAAAAAAATAGTTAAATAAATAAGAATCACAGTTTACTAGAATGCTTAGAAATAAACCCTGCTACATCTGTTACAGGGTTAAAAAAAAAAAACACCCACAAATTTACTAAGTTTGCAGTGAAAAATGTGAATTAAATCAGGTCATAAATGTTGATCTGTATCAGAATGACTACTTGCATCTAAATAAAAAAACAACACAGAACAAAAACCCACAAAGCTTTCATAAGGTTGGGGGTGGAAGATTGCTTACCAGCTAGCTCTAATACCAGTAAGTTTCTGCACCTTCTAACTCAGTTGGAATGTGGCCTTAAAGAAAATCTGCATTATAAACTGCCTCTGAACTATTTCACCTGCCTGTGACATATATTTAAATGACTTCTGAAAGCTGCAGAGGTAGCAGTTCATTTGGATTGCAAAGCAGTATTGAAATGGTAAGTGTCTTCCCAGGCTATCCATCTACACATAAAAGGTATAAAAAGAACCACACAGGAGTCATAAAGACTAGTGCCAAAACAAATTCAGGAAGACCCATGGTAAGTGAAATGGTGATTCTGGGCAGCAATGTTAATGAGTTATTTATCATACACATTCTTAAAATATCGTTGTACATTATAAAAATGATGCTACATTGCAACACGGCATTACCCAATATTTTTAGGTCCTGGAGGAATAACTTCGGGAAATAACAATTCCCATAAGATTTTCACATATAGATTACATTTAATTTCTGGTTTAATTCTTTGCAGCATAGAAATAGAATTTCTGGAGGGTAGTTCTGATACCCTTCAACTAGTCATTTGAGAACTATTACAGTTTCTTCTATGCTTGACTCTATTCTAAAATTGTCTACATAAAATGATACATGAACTTCTGGAATGCTTGTATAAAACAAAGTAAGTGAATCGTTTCTTTTCAATTCTGTTTTTCAGAGAACAAAGGATTTGAACTCACTAACAAAACCACCTGTAAGTAGTTCATTATGAAACCAACAAAACATGAAAGTAAGATAAAGAGATAAAAAGTCCTAAAGCATTATGTAGGATTGTGTTGGATCCTGATTTTGTTGCTATTTTCTTGCTTATATGTTGAGGAAACTAAGAGTAACATCTATGACAGATGTTTCTTTGAACGTAACAAAAGAATATAGAAATTCCGCTGCTACTATGATATCAGCAGCGTCAAAATTTTCAGGGACAGCTCTTTCTCTCCTGTTGTATTAATTTTGAATATGCTTGCTTACAAATAGAAAATAAACTTTGTAACAGATTAGATAATCATGACAGGCTCCTATTTCTTCAGCTTTTACTATGTAAATGAGTGAAAGGGTTAAAAAGGGATGAACAAATGTTTGTGTTCTCCATATCACTAAGGGTTAGAAAACAACTTTTGAAATTAAATCACATTAACAAAGACTTAAATTAAATATTAGAAAACCTTACACCACTAAGGGGAGATAAGCACTAACATATCTTGTCTAGGAATGCCATGAAATCTTTCAAGAAAGTTATAGGTATGAGTAATCCTAACTTTGGAAAGTAAGAAATGGATCACATGATTTCCTGAGGACTCTTTCAGGACTGTATTCTTTGAATTCCACAATATTTTAATGTCACTTTGAGTTAAACTTTTTTCTTTAAATTGGCTGACACATAATTCCTTTTGGCTACGCATATGTCAGACAACATAAAAATGCAACAGATGAGACACAGTGCAGGACTGTCTGCCAGATAAAAGCCTTTAAAGGCTGTGCACATTTGCATTGAAAATCAAAGTAGAAATATACCAAATTCCCCATTTCCAGAGCTGCCCATTAGTTTCTAGTGCCATGTATTTTTCTCCAGAAGCATTAAATGTTCTTTATATTGTTTTAGCCGTTCAGAAATTTTAAATTAAAGATGGGTACTTTGACAATGCAACCCCTAGAATTAATGACCTTTATTTAAAATATAGGCTCTTTGTTTTTTTCCTAATTGCCCAAAGTAAAACGTCAATTTTCAGGACACTTATTTCCTCCTTGAGCAAGACAAAACATTTAATTTCTGCACACAGCAGCAAGTATCACTGGAATAAACTAAACTTTAAACTCGCACTTTATTTTGCTTCTACACCGCAGAACTCATCCAAGACCGCACAAGCCAATACTGAGCAATTTGTCCAAAACCAGCTTGTATAACTGTGTGAGGAATTTTTCAGTGTAGCAGCCAATTTTTCACATGTGCATGCAATAGGGTTAAGGAATTATTAGGAGAATTTTTAGAGGACTTCAAACACTATAAACATAAGATATTAAAAAAGAAAACCCTTACAATTCATTTTAGGCATTGTTACTAAGAGTAGGTACTAAGACTTGAGAAAATTAGAATCTTCCTGAAATTCATAGCTTTTACCCATACTTAAACAATCCTCCTTTATCCATCCCTTCCCTTTATGCATTCAAAGCATCTATAGTGAAATGTATTTTTTCCTCTATTAGGACACCATAACTAGGTTGAAAGCTTGGTTGCACTCTTAAGTATCCAACTAATATTGTAGCTGGCTGCTGCATTGCTTGAAGCTAACTATAGTGACTGTTCAGCTGAAAGTAATTGAGTTAACAGGAAATTGAGTTAACAGACTGAGCTATTTTCCAACCTTTCAGACAGGTCACAACTTAATAATTTTGAATCATATTAATAGACTGTTAGAGGGCAGTTTGCATCCTACTGCCTATTTTATCCCACTGGATAAGCTAAAAGATTGAGCTGACAAACTGATATTTTATCACTTAGGACAAGACGTCTCTCCATCACCTAATAGATAGGTGTTTACTCCAAGGTAGTCACTCCAGACGCTCTTTGCCATTAACAGAAAGAGATAGATGCCATAGTAGTCAGGATGAATTACGCTGTAGAGGTTTCTATCTAGAGGATATCTGCATTTATCCTTGCCAGGAAGTCCATGTAGTGACTGAGTAAATAGCTGGGTCCAGAAGCCTAACATGTAGGTGGTTAAAATTCAGAGTTGAATGCTACTATGCAATTCATATAGTTAACTTTAGACATCCATCTGAGATGCCTGCTTCAAGGATGACCTAGACTCTCCCTGCAGGAACTTCTGGAGTTCACTTTAAATGCTGAAGGATTGGTGAAGGGGAAGGAATCATCCTTAGAGTTTCTCTCTGTTGGCTGCAGATGGCACCTAAAGATAATACACCTCTAATTAGTGCATGAAAAATAAAGTGTACAGAATCAAAAATAATTTCTCTCCACAGGAGATGAAAGCATCTTTCCTACTGTACAGAACTACTCAGGATGTGATAAAGGACAATGTCAACATGATCATAAAAGATTACTCAAACTGAGGATCAGTGCGTAGTCTGAAGGTGTGCTGGAGACCCCATGGGGCAGGAAGCCTCATTTTTAGAGGTTATTTTAGAGGTTCAAGTCTATTTTATCTGAGAAGCTCTATAACTTGATACTTGATTTTAGCCTAAAATTCAATGAAATTACATAAAGACAAATTTTTAATAATTACCAATTTGAAGGGTAAAAAAAAAACCTACAAAAAATAAAGTGATAACATGGATACCAGTGACCTTTCCAACTAAAACATAACCAGTATCAAACTACCTCTAAAAGAGCCCATTACGTAAACAATTATTAGCAAATTTCTGCAGTAATACACTGTACAAGTTACATTTATAATGAACATTTGTTCATTAACATTTGATGCTAAGGGCATCATCATGGCTCTTGATAGGGTTTTAGCAGCCATGAGAGCAAATTCCTTAGCAAGTTACTCCAACATACTACATACAATCCCCTCAGTTTTATTAGTTACAGTTACGGGGCTAGAAAACTTTCCACTTTCAGAAAACCAGGAATGCCAACAGACCCTGCACTCAGAAGTGCACTTGCCATGCCCTTGTTCTTCTTGCCATGACATAGACTAAAAAAAACAGCTCAAAATTGGTTTGCATTCCAGACTGATTGCCCAGAGAGGCCTAAAATTACTTTGCAAGCAAAGGAACTGCCATCTTAAATTAATTTACTTTCAAAACCAGATGCTGAAGCAAGCCAAAGTGCAGGAGCTGTCCAGAAGCAAGCCAACAGCAGATATTGTCCTGATCTGTATGGTGTGGCTGCCTTTCTACTGGACAGCATTGCAGCATGTGAACGCATGTTATATCAGCCAGTCATAGCACAGGAAAAGGAAGAAAGGAGTGAGCATTTCTTCAGTATCTTCTTTGAACTGCCTTAGGAAATGGTGTGCCCAGGAAAAATTGCCTTAGTGTACTGCCTGTGCCTTTTCCAGTAGCATTTGGAAACACAATGTAATTTGTTGCTTTCTCACAATAAAAGATTATATCCATAAAATAAGGAGACAAAATATCCTTTTATTTTTTATTCAGCTAAGCTATAAATTGCCATCTGGAAGCAGGAGTCATAAAATGTAGCAAAACAGGTAATGACAACAGACAAGCTCAGGAAGAAAAGTTGGTTGTACCATCCTTGCCACTTCTCCCACACTAGGATCCATATTCCAGCAAGATACAGTCCCTATGGGAAGTGTGGGAACACACACGACTCTGAAATAACTTTGATGGCAAACTCTTCCTTCAAATTAACTCACTACCCTAGATCAACAGCTGGCAAACTTAGCAAATAGTGTCTGTCCTCTACTGATTTTACCTCCTTTATAGCTTTTTCTGTGACTGCCCTTGGGTTAATGGTTACATCAGGCATTAGTAGGATAGTGTTAGTCATTCTTTTCCCAACAGAGTAAACATTGTCACATACTGGATCCTAAGCAGGTCTAAGCTAGTATAAATCCTGTGTAATTATCACTGTTATCACTGGCCCAGCACAGGGAAGGGTGGCTGACAATGTGCTTCATTCTTGCCACTGTCTCTGTAAACAGAGGATGGGGGAATCTGAGTGGATGAAATGAAACAACCTGGCATCTTTTTGCAAATAATAGCACTACAGCTGCAAGTGCACATCTGCATCACATTGCAGGATCAGAAAATTGCAGGATGAAGTTGTGAAGGCCTAAATGCACCAGTTCTTACAGTCTTCACCAATTTAGGCAAAGATAATTTACATATTAAGTAAAATAATTTTTATTTCTATTGCACAGAAACAAGGTGTTGTTTTAGCTTCTTTTATTGAAAGTGTGAGCTATACTGCAGTTAATGGAATTTTATTCTCAGTATTTAGCTAACAGAATCTTACAAGTGAAGTAGTTTGACAGGTCACTTGGTCCTATAACCATGTGTATATATCCCCTACTTTATGGAGTCTCTTCAACTACTGCTCACAGAACAAAATACAACTTACAACTTTCATTTTACCTTGATATTCACCAGGTTTTCTTTCTTTTCCTAGGTTTAATCTATTGTTTCTGTTTATAACTTTTGACACCACACAAGATAGATCTCCCTTTCCTGATATTTACAGTCATCATTTTTTTTATAGCCTATGATTTTGTCCTTTTTTACCATGAATCATTATGTAATCAACTATTTTTATCTTTTTTTTTTTTTTAGTATATGGTAGTCTCTTCAATTCCTGTCAATGTTCATTCTTTTTTTCCTAAATCGCCTATAATGCTTGAAATATTTTTAAAGTAAGGTCTTGATGAGATCTATATGCACTATTACAAATGCAAGGGTACTTCTCCATGATGTCATACTGTCACAAAAAATTGCACTGATATATTTTTGCAGTTGGATCATATAGGAAGTCACTATTTTGCCAATCACTGATATTAGTTATTCTTTTCTAGCATTTTTTTCTCTAGATACTTCCACTGAGTAAATGCTTTAGATTATTTTTCTCCAACTGTCTCTCTTTCCTTGAGGGAGAAGAATTTTTCCTTCTCTATTACTACTAAGTTACCCTATGCCCTCTGGTCTATGAAACTTGAGTAATTTACTGCAACTAATCCTCTGAGAACCATTATTAGCTCCAAAATTCTGCTCTGGTGCCCTACCAGTATAATATACTTATTCAATGGCTCTTCTCCTCTCTGAGGGAAAATCAGGAATACATCTTTTCTTGCTTTTATTTCTGAATAATGCTGAGGTGCATGTAATAGAAAACTAAAACACTGCAAAACAGAAGATGTATAGGTAGAAAAAAAAATCATCAACATATACCACAAATTTCCTTAGTAAGAGGGAGGAAAAAAGAGAATTTGGTCTTATATGGAAGAAATCAAATATTCAGAAATAGATAAGGAGGGTAAAAAAAAAGGACAATCAGATAGTAAAAATATCAGATTGCTAATGGAAAGTAACAGAAAGAATAAATTTATTTTGACTGAGATAGTCAAGTAAATATAACTGTTTAATCCATTTATCACTAGTTCTTCTAAAGGCTGGTAAAATGCCTTGCCAAAAGGGTTTGATCCTCCACCACCAAAATAAATGCATTTTTTAAAATTGACTTAAATTAAGTATGACTAGGCTCTAGATCTACAAAAAGATTTGGAATCTAAAGAATTTAGTAGAGTGGGATTGTCCAAACTGTCATGGGCTGAGAAAAAGAATTACTGCACAAAGTGCTCACAGGAACAATCGCTCTACAGCGAAGCATTTCCATAGTGAAAATAGGAGGGAAAATATTTTCAGGAACCACATGAAGGCAGTTTGTAACAAGTTCGTTGTAGTTTCTGGAGCTTAATGTCCAATAGCTAAGGAAAGGACATGTGGTATTTATCAGCTGTTCCACTTGAGCTCAGCTTTTAACCAGAGCTTGTCAAATGGTTTTCAGTGGCACATTATTTTCAAGTATAAAATGCTGAATTTTGACCTTTCTCTGAATTCTGACCTTACCATTTTGATTGTCATATTGTAAATGACCGATACAACGTAAATTTGCACATAAGTAATCACAGAGGAGTTTGACATTTATAGCATTTCCATTCAAAGTGGAGTTAGCCTTCTGCGAATACCCTGAAGCGACTGCAGCAGCTTAAGTTCAGTTCAGCAAAACATGAGATATATTAGGAAGCAAAATGCCTAAAGCCACAAATATGCAAGCCTTTTTCACAGTCCACCTTCACCAGCTGCCACTCCGAGAAGATAGGATGCTCTTCTTTGAAGTCTTTCTGCCATAATAACAAGGTTACCCAGGATCCATCTGTACCAATTCAGAAACAGCTAATGCGGGCAATAAACAAGGAGCTATCACTCTCCTTTCTGTCGCACTTCTTTTTAGCAGCCCAGATCCTCAGATAATGCAAGCAGTGCAATGCAACGTAAGCCCTAATTACCTTCCAGTGTGCTCCTTCAGAGGAACTGGGCAGGCAGTGGTGCAACCCCCTCCCTCCCCACATTTTTCTGTAGGGAAGGGCTGCAGACACAAATTCCTACTCTTTTGTGCCTGCAGACCTGTCCTTTCAGGAATCTTCTCCAAAGAGTAAGATGTTTTGATGGGAACCACTAGCAAACCTGCCTGAACTCTTTCTCTCCAGTTCTTCTCATCCTCTAATTTTGCCATTCTCTCATCTCTGTGCTTATGGACAACTGCAAGAATAACAGGAACTATTACTCCACTGATGGACAGTGTGTGACCTATATTAATGGAGAGAAGTGGTGGGGCATTGCTATGTAAAATCTTTCACACAGAGGTAATGAGCAGCTGGAATGTATCCGTTGCAAAAGATTACGCTCATTAGCCTGTACTGCCAACCACCAGTGCTTGCTCTGGGCTTTCTCAGATGTTAGAAATCAGGGCCCTTCAGCCAGCAGTCTTAATGAACCGAATTCTCTGCACACCTGATAACCCATTAAGCATGTAGGGAAATGATCACTTGCAAGATTTCTTCAGAAGAGTATTTCCTATATCATTAGATCAGTTGTAAAAGTTTTCTCATGCTACATTTTCTTTTGGATCACCATATTTCACAATGCGAACTTTTCCCTTTGCTTTGTACTTGGTCTTCTTGGCAATCAAAAGCTTTCCACGTATTTTATTATTTTCCAAAGGGAAGAATATACTTTCTTTCAAACATGATTTTCCCAAGTTAATTAGTTAATACTGATTTTTCATTATGTAAATCAGCTTACAAATCCATCAGCTATTGCCACTGTTATTGGTATTCTTAACTAGATTAGACCTTTAGTACAACATGGAACAGGCTCATGCAAAGTTTTCACTACAAGAAAGAAAACCTTATTAGCCTGCTCACCTCACAGGGCTTTATTTCAGCCAAGTAGAATTTAAGAAGCAGCTGTGTTTGCCAATGGGTGAATGTCTATCACTGAACTCAGCTGGATATAACTTCTTGATAGGGTATATAGAGAATTCTTGCAGAAATAAAGCAGAAAATTGAAGGGGGAAAAGGAGTTTTGCTGAAGCAGGAGGTGATAGCAATGTTTTGTTGAGGTTTTGCAGTTTATATGTGAAAGATAGGAACACTTGTGGCCCTTAGAGGAGAAGTTCTTTGAGGTATTTGCTTTTTTACAGTGTGGAAAACTAAAGGCATTTAAGCCCCAAAGAGAAGAATTAAAGATTAAATTTTGTCTAAAGCCAGTAAAACCAATATCTGCTTTTGTGACCTTTTTACACAATAGACTTCTATGTTATTTAAAATGTTGGTTAAAGTATAAAAACTAGGGTTTATAGATATCAGTATCTATAAAAACATGTTTTCATAAATAAGAGTAAATTCAAAAGCTTAAATATTGAAAAGCATTCAGTTTGCAAAAAGTTATCCAACAATAACTGAAACTCATCTAAGTTTCTTGAACCAGGAAACTTCCCTCTGGCAGGTTTTCTAACGTAATTTACAGTAATTTCTTTGTTCTTGAGTTTGGTAGGATCATCATGTCAGGCAAGCTTGTGGTATTTTTATTTCTACTTCCAATTTTTAAAAAAGAAAGAATTATTATAAAGTGCAATCCCTGTTAGAGGCTGAAAGAAAATTCTTTCTTTGTTTCCTAAGAGTTCAAATTTAGTGTTCTTTAGGCTGCAGGCAAGGATCACTGAAAGGAGCAGCTCACTGTTATTGAACCCCAGTTCTCCCTATAATCTAGGTGGTATCTCCCACTCCTATTTTTCAGTGCTGTGATCCCTGAGATACAACTATCACTCTAAACAAGCTTCCACAGAACGACCTAAGCATTTAGGCTGAAAAGCATTTCAAAGTCTGAATTCCATTTAAATGTGTGGGAGCTGGATGGTGAAATGCCTTCTTAAACATGGATCACAGAATCTGCGGGGTAAAGATTAGAAAAATTCTCTGTATGTTTATTCAGATTCTACATATATCTGTCTTTGAGATGTTAAACACCTTCTGCCTATGTGGAAATAAATAAATGATATATAACATTCTGTAGAAAGTGTCTAGCAAATATTGTAAAAAATAGTCTGACTTTAATATGTATTTCCACAGCAGGAAGTAGAGCTTCTAGAAAAAACATTTCCATTAAAAGGTACATTACTTTTAATCAAATATATTTTTAAGCTCTACAAAACTGTTCAATTTTTTCCAAAATGAAATTTCAGTAAACAGAGGGAGAAAGTTCCAACAATGTCAAAATATTCTGGAAAAAAGTTTGTCATTTGAAATAACTTTTCATTCAATTTTCTATTTAGTTAGAAGTCAAAAAGCTGAAGGCAAAATCATTTAAGTGAACAACTATGAAAAGATTTTTTCATTTCCTGCCTGAAAAATCTTTGGAGTCTTTAAATTGATGTCCAGAGAAGCATCTGGGTTGCATTATCTGAGTCCCTTGGAAATAAAAGGACATAACTGCTGGAAAATGCAGCTGAAAACGAAGATCTATTACCTTTGTTCCAAGTCTTTTTTTTTTTTTTTTTTGTTGTTGTTGTTGTTGTTGTTCTCTCCCAAACCTTGCCAATGGTCTGAGCGTTTCCTTCAGCAGGGATTGCATTGCCTTGGCTCTGGGAGTCAAACCGGTGCTCACAGCACTGGCACCTCACCCAGGCTAAGAGGAAGAATTAGATCCTCCTCTTGCTCACTGCTTAGCAAGGTGGTGAGTGCTGTAAGTCAAGGACACTCATTTGCTGGAGCCTTTCCCTTCAGAGTCCTAATGTAGGGGAAAGCAACTGAATTCTTAGCTGATTGTCTGCTTTTCAACCTTATCTGTCACACTTTTCTAAAGAGAATTATTTATCCTGTTGGGGGAGGGAAAAAAAAGTGTTTTTGACAAATGAGATTTTATTTATGATTTAATCAAAAAAAAAAGTTGCAATTGTACTTGTAAAATCTTGCTTTGTTGATTTATATTATGAGTTGTTTTATTCTGCATGCAAGTTGAATTAACAATTAAAAACAGACTTCCTGAACCTATGGCACCTGAAACGTTCCCCCTAAACAGGGATACAACTTGCTTTGCTCTAACATAGTAAGGTCTTATGTCAAAAATGGGTTTATAATAACAGTAGAAAAAATATCCTGTTTCATTCGTTGCTCAACTGCACAAAGATGACTGTGGTACCTTCATATAAATACATTCAATACTCTCTTTATTGTCATCAGCGTGTGCAAATACAATGAGCTGTCAATGGTTTCCAGGCTCTGCCCTTTTATGCAGATTGAGTTCACTTACTTATTAGCACCAAATTCTTTCCTAACTTTGTCCCTCTAAGAAAAGAACATGATTTTTTGAAATCTTGCTGCCCTTACTATTGCCATTAATTTACTAGGAAGACAACATCTTGAGTATGTGTCAATCCTGAGAACTATTTTTAATATTACACCCTCTAATTATGCCTATTAAGTCAATATTTTACTGCATACAGTGACAGATCAGTAGAAATTAATGTACATAATAAAACCCAAACATATAGTCTTGTTATCAGTACTAACACTAAGAGCAGTAACCAATAATGTAATGTTTATAGTAGGCTTGTCAATATAAATGTAAATAAATCTAACAAACTCAGCAATATACTTGTGAAATGATGCTCAGTATCCTCCAGAATAGCATTTAATAGATATTCCTCACAGAGTTCAGATGTTTTTTTCCCCAAAGGAGCAACATATATTTTAAGTTACTTGCTATTTTTCTGCATGAAGGTCACATGGATGGACCCTTTGGACCCATGTTGTAGCCTTGTTTCCAGCCGTGTCCCCAGTCCCATCTCCTACTGCTCCTGATTGAACACCCTGGATGGCTCTGGACCTGGTTTGTCACTCATCTCCTGTGGGGCTGTTGATGGATCCTGTCACCAGTACCCCGAGCTTTTTATGTCTGGTTAGAATATCTGAAGCTTTGTGCTAAAATGTGCTAAAAATGAAAGGACTGTGCATATGCAAACAAAATTTTAGTTTTAGTTAGCTTTAAGAAGCTAACTGACTTGAAATGTTTTCTAAGTTTCTCCATAGAGGATCTGTGCAGTAGAACTACTCTTTCGTTTAATTTAGCTTGTTACTGGAAGAGGTTGCCTCAAGTCTGTTTTTGTTTTCCTTGTATTTCTATGTCTCTTCATATCTGACTCTTTCATTTTCACTTTTAAGATTAAATGAGGCAGACAGTGCTTTAATAAATATGTAAATTCCAGTGAACAAATAAATTGTATTAAGAGTAATTGGTGCTTGTATTTCCACAAAGGATCAAAAGCTTAATGAAGAAAGCAACTTTTTGAAGGTAAGAACAATCACAGGCTTTCCTACGGCTGCAAAACATATTAGGAGTAGCAGCAAGAACAGTTGCAAGAAATCTTAATCCAGCACTTTAACACAGGCTGCAGAGCTTTCACTTTAAAGGCAGAGAGTCTTTTTAAAAATGTATTACCTGTAGGTTTTGAAAAACTCTCTTCTTCCTTTCTCAAAATAAACACCCAGCTAGGGTATATTCCTGGGAGTTTAGGGAGCTTGAACCTTCTTCCTACTACATCAAGATTTTAAGAGAGCTATTTGCATCACCACTTCCAAAGCTTCTCATGGATGATGCTGATTTCCTAACTGTACTCTCATGTATTGGTGATTGTTTGACAAAAGGGGTTCAAACACTTCTCTCTCAGGGCCTTGAGGGCACTAATAGGCCTTAGAGCCCCGACTGGCCTCTTGAGGCATCACCCACTCTGCCCGTGGCCCAGGACCCCATTTCGTCTCAGACCGGGGCCATCAGTCCCTCTTCAGCTATGCTGCAGGTAAACCTGTCTCCAGCCATGTCCCCAGCCCCATTTCCTACTGTTCCTGATTGGACACCCTGGATGGCTCTGGACCTGGCTTCTCACCTGTCTCCTCTGGGGATGTGGATGGACCCTGTCACCAGTACCCAGCTCTACCCACTGTGTCCAGACTCCATGGAACTGCCCTCATCAGTGAGGGCATAGCCTGCATTAGGGTCAGCCTTGGGTCCTGACTCCCCATCCTTTGTGGAGCGGCCTGCCCTCACTGCTTCCTGACACTCATCTTCTGACTTCTGTCCTAAGATCAGCATCATATTACAGGTACAAAGAACAAAATCTAATTTTCCCATCACTGTAATGCTTCAAGAAGAGTACTTACTATTTTGTTGTATCATTATCTAAAGACTCACCATACTTCATCATGAAGATAGTGTAAAATTCAATTACAACCTGTAGTAGAGGAACATTGGAATCAATGAACTCTTGAACCAAGACTTTCGCCTAGGCAATAGTAGATAGTGAGATCAGTCTTGGGCAGTAATTTGGATAGTGTAATACACAGTCTATAGTTTTCTGGGATTTTGCTTCATCCGTTGAATCTTCAATCACAAGATGTAGCGAGGTAGGGGCTGGTTCCGCTCTTTTAAGACAGATGCTGAGACTGGAGGAGAGAACCAAGAACCTCTGACCTGTACTTCTTTCAGCACTAGAAGTTGACCAAGATGTTTTCAGCTCTGTGTTCTTCCTTACTTGGAGCAGGAACTGAAATCCAGGCCTTCTGTGTCCTAGGAGAGTGTTATTATTTCCTGTCTCTACCTATTCTCGGGCAAGGGCCACACACTCTATCATTCTGAAGTGGGGAGATTTTAGTTAAATACTAATTACCATTAGAAGAGAGCCCTGAAGCTGTGACTCTGTCATGCAGGAACATCCTAACCTCTTGGCTGTGAATCAGTCTTTTATTTTCAGCTTCATTCTCTTGCCCAATAGCATCAAATGATTTACCCAAAATAGAACTGTGTTGATAGAAAGTATGAAAAACTTGTCTCAGAATGACCAAAAACCATATAAGTAGAATATACAGGAGCCTTGAGTTTAAGCCTCTGGTCCCCAAAAATATCAGAAATATTTCAAATATTAGGCTATTGAATAAAATGAGATACAGTTGGAGTTCATCAGTATTAGCTGACTCTTCCTAAAATGTCCAGGAGATTTACTCTAAGGACACTTACCAAAACACCCTCTGCAGATCAGATAGATGAAACTTCTAGAGAATTCCTCCAAATCATGGGTGTAAAATAGATCTACAAGTATCTAGGTAGCAGGAGGAGTCAGATAGTGATGAGACCTTATTAGGAAAGCCTGATGTGTGTAAGGGATGCTGGGGTCTAGAGTGCTGGGAAATATCTGAGCAGAGGTTTCTAGGAGTTTGGTAATGTCTGCATGGTATACTTAAACATCTAAACTTATTAAGATTGCTACCAGTGAACATATATTAATGGGCTCATCAAAGCAAACTATCTTTGTTAGTGTCCTCATGCATTAGGTCACAGCTATTTCTGACCTAAAGACAAATTTATGCAGGTTAAACCCCTGTAACATTAGTGCAGACAATTGTGAAAACATTTGATGATAATTCAGTTGTCTAAATACAGGTATCTAGTGACATTATTACCACCCTACTCTAGCTTCATGGAGCTGGTGGATATGATATAGGTTGTACAGGAGTCCCATGTCCCTCTGGAACTGCCTAGAGGCCAGGTGGGATACACCTGACTCCCACCCTTAGCTTATGAATGACCCAGCTCAAACAGTAGCAGGCTTAAAAAAATAAAATAAACAAGTCCATGCAGATATTTTACCTGATTCTGACGAGATCTGCTGCTTACAAGGTTCTGTAGGAGAGAACTACCAGAACTACCTGTTCTCAAAGGAACATTACCTTTATACCGGCTGGCGAGAATCCAGTTCCTCCACTCCCTCAGTAGGTGACAAACAGTGCAGTCTGTGGTACACCACTTATGCCCACTTTCACTTGTTACAGCGTGTACTCTCTGACACTGCAAACAAAGCAATTCCAATCTTTTTTGAGTGTTTGAAGTTAGTAAGATGTGAGGTCTCTTGGTATGCAGACAAAAGCACTCATTGCTTTGTAGTCATGTCCCTAATCAGAGATAACAGAATGAAAACTGGCTTTTAGAGAGCTTTGCAAGCTTCTAAAATATAGGCATGAATCAGAACTCTCAAGGATAGACAGAGACATGAAGTGAATGTGTTTGTGCTTTTTTACTGAACCCCCTTTGAACTAGTGCAACAGGCTTTTATAATCAAACTAAGCTTAACTCACTGAAAAGCAATATTGTGTGAGAGTAGGCTACAGGGACACCTGGGCAGCACTAGCAAGGTAGTGAAAGTTCCTCCCTGGCCGAAGCTGTTGCAGAACCAGAAATGTTCTTGGGATTTTCTCTCTTTCGTTATTCCAAAACCCCACTCAGCAGAAGCAGGGCAAAGCTGTTAAGGACCTGTACAAATCCTGCTTCACAGGAACTCCTGTTCCTGAGTCAGCTAGGAAATAAATGCCTGCCTGCTTCCGTCAGCGTAAAACAGACTGCATTTCTAACTCCTTCTCCCTGCATAGCAAGCTAACTGCACAGAATTGAGTTTCTTGCTCCCATTGCTTTAGTGTAACAGATCCCTGCAGTCACTGTGCACCCCTCCACCAGCTTTCCAGGCTCCAGCTCTAGTTCCTCCAAATAAGAAGGGATTCAGAGCCATTCAGACAAAAGTATATTAGAAGCCAGTAATGGGACTCAGAGTTACTAAAGAGGATAAAGTTGAGGAGGGGGGAATTTTTCTGTTGCTTGAGTCACCCTGAAAAGTTTTTGCATTGCACTGTATATATAAAAAAAAATCGCTAAATACTGAAATCTGGAATAAGGAGAGACAATGTGATGCTGCTATTTTCAATCAACAAAAAGGTTTACCTCATTTTGGAATTAGTGCTTTCCTAGAAGATACCATGAAAAAGTTGTAACTCTCCCTATATTTGGTCATTTCTACACCATCAAAGTTTCTGCTGAACAAAGAAAATATCAGAAAGGTTATCTTGCCATATTTTTCAATACAGTGAACTACCAGTGCTACAAATCTATTTGAGAAACTAGGCAAGCGAATTCCTCTAGGCAGATTTCAATAAATACATGATTCTGTTCATGACCCTTTTCTGTCTGTGTCCAATTAAATTTTTAATGAGCATATTTTCTTTGAAAAACCTCTTGAGGAAATAGAAAATTTTATTTGAAAGGGGAGAATATTTCCAAAAAGTGAATTTTATTTTTTTCCCTATTAACGTTTGCCTTGGAGCTTTATTCTAAGAATTTGATTGATTTGGTCAGAGAGATCAAGCAACTCAGAAAACAAGATAAAACTGTCAGAATTATTCGCTAACCTATCCTGAAACAAGGCAAAACATAAAAATGTAAAGATGTTAACACAAAATTCAGGTACAGCAGTATATTCAAGAAGTGGACAAACTGTGTAGGTAATCTTCTGCTACAGATAAAGCACATTTCTATTCCATAGGTTTGGTGGTGTAATAAGGTAATCTTTGCACAGACTATGTCTCCTTTATGTAGATTTCATATATGCAGTAACGTTTTCAGCAAGTTGCAGTTCTCACCGTGCTTATCCATAGCTCAGGTTTTCATGCCATGTACTAAATAAATATTAACCAGACACCACATAGGGGATTCACAGCTCCTCTTCCACTGCTGTTATATAGGTGAATGCACATGTGCAGACGAAGCTTTGATCCCACAGCTGCAGACCAAGTCGTAGAGAAGTAGCGCTAGTTAACTGCAAACGTATCACGATAGCGATTCTAGTCACCAAAGTTGGTCACTTTACAAAGAGTTTACAGATGTTTTTAAAGAGGGCTCTTACTAGTTTTCTAAATCTTGAGCTTGAGGATCATGTTTTGAAGCTTGCTTCCACAGACTCAAGAGTTAGTAGTTTAGGATTTGTCTATTCAGCAGCTGAAACTGGGAATTAGCTAATAGGAAGACCAGGAAATGCTACTGTAGGCTAACTAAAGATGTTTTAAATACATTTGGACTGACTGCATTAAAACCGCTGCGTGACACCTTTATTCAAAATTAAAGAGCCTTTGCTCAAGTTGCTATAAGTCACTCTAGAAATAAAGAGAAACAGGGTGAATTAAAGCTACTTTCACCAGTAAAAGGATATGATGCAGTTTAGCTCAACCAGTTAAGACAGATAAACTATTCTGAGTGTATAAACTCTGAAAGCCCTGTCCTGTTGCATTCATATTTTAGCTCTCTTTATGGAGGTCTGCATGTGACTTTTTTGAATGAAAGTGCCTGGTACAAACAAATATGCCATAGGTCATTTCTGTAACCATTCCCCGTGTTTAGCTGCTTTTTCTGAAAACAGACAGGATCAGGGGTTCAACAAATGTAAACTGTCATAACAGCACTGGCTTGACAAGAACTATGCCAGTGTTTTTAACCTCAAACATTCAAAAAAAAAAAAAAAAAAAAAAAAAAGTGAGGGAAAAAAAAAAACACAAAGGAGCCAGTAAAGAAAGAAATTGGACCTTCCCTGTGCTGCCCTCTGCGGTGTTTTCTCTTGCAGGAAATACAGTTGCAATAGTTTGTGGTAAGGAAGGATCTTCTCCACTCTGGTCTCAGGAGCAGCACACTCATTTAGGGTTCAGGGGCTCCAGTCCTGTTCCTGGCTCAGCAGTTGGTCAGCGGTAAGAAAAGCTGAGACAGTTTGTCTCTCAGGACTATAGTTTGACCATCTGTACCATTTTGGATTCTGTAAAGCATTCCAAGATTCACAGCCTCGACATGCTACAAAAAAGCAGGTATTTATAGGAATCGTTATACAACTGGCTTAAAAGCTACTGAGTATTAAAAACAGTAAGCATTAGGGTCTTACTAACATTCTGCTTTATAAGTCTTCAGTCATTTCTCCACATGACGTGGGCTAAACCTATGGTGGCCACTGGCAGTGGGTCCAGTGCCTCTGGGAAATGTTGGCCTTCTGGGTCGTATGTTTTATAGCTAATCTACAGAGAAAACTGCTGTGTTTGAGATACACTGGATCTGCACTATGCAAGACATAAATGTGACATTTCTTAGGAGGATCAGATTTAATGCTCATATGCCACTGATCTGATCTGTGGCCACAAACATAAATAGAAATTTTAGGTAAAATTTTGAGTTAGAAAAGTCATGTTGGAGAAGTCTGCCTACCTGCTAACGTCAGCCAAATGCTCACCTTTACAAATGAAGGTTATTGAAGTTTATTATTTCTTCTATACTCTTAATTCTGCCAACCAGCACTGGAGGAAAACCCTCATGTACTGAAAAGCAATGACAAATTTGCAGGAGCTAGCAAAGCTGGCTACCAAGGAATTATCTGAGAGCCACCATCAAGTCACCCAGCAACTCACCCTTGAGTGCTTCATCCTACTGGAGAACAGATAAGGCAACAGAGCCCATGGTCAGATCTCATCCTCCTGGTCCCCAGCAGACTGCTTTCCCTTTTCTCCAAGGCTTTCCACTATTCAAACACTCTCCCTGGATGCAACGTGAGTACATGTCACAGCCACCCCTTTCCCTGCTGCCAGCTGCTTGGAGGGCAGCAGTGTGGCAGGTGGGCCTGGGGAGCAGGTGCTTGCACCCTGCTGCAGCTGAGGCCTGGCTCCACAGCACAGCTCACTTCTGCCCTCACTGTCCTGCTTGAAATGCCACCAAACAGAACAATCTTGGCACTGCAAAGCTGCAGAGTGAACACATTTCTCTAAAACTCCTGTATCTGGCAGGATCGGCCACACTGATGATTCATTACACGGCACTAACATGTATTTAATGACACTAAATTTTCTGGAATGCCAATTAGCATTGTAATAGACTTAATAATAGCACATATTAGCAGCATTATTGCTCGCCTGTATAACACTCTCCACCTTCACTGCGCTATGCCTACAGTAACTAATGAATGCACATTCTAAGAAATTCACTCACTTGGAGCTGATTTCTCTGAGTAGGCCTTTCATTTCAGAGAAGACAGATGTGGGCTCTGGGTAGATGTGAGTATGACAGAGATCTGATGGTTTTTCTAAGTTATATACTAGTTTACAGTTTCTGCTGATGCAGAAAGCATCTTGGAAATATGTAATACCACCTGGGCCTTCTGTGCACCTGCTGCTGGAGACCCACGTAAGATAAATCTCTGGGACAACAGACGATGTAAGTAAGTAGAGAGACAAACTCTACAGCTTCCTGCCAAGGTCTAGCCCCAGCCCCTAAGTAAATGCTCTAACCATGAGGCTCTTGTTCAGAAGAAGGTTGCCAGGTTTTCCTGCCTTGACTCACAGGGGTTCCCACGATGACGTGGTTAGTAAGTCAACACAGTTGCCTGAGCTCCTTCCTTTGGCTCCATATTGATAGTCGCTCCTTTGCCTTTCCCTATGCACCTGCTGAAAGCACAAATCCTTCTCCTCTTTCCCAGAGCTGCCTCTATTGAGGGAAGAGAGCCCAACACATGAAGCTCACAGAGCTGTGTTCCCACTTCTCCTCATTTGACTTGCCTCCTAGTTCCTTCTCCCTGTCATCCTAAAGCCAGGTAAGGCTATAGCAGGTGCTTTGAGCAGAACTGTTAACCTCTACCTGGGCATTCGCTAAAACTGTCATTACCATATATTTTTTGCAATAATTCTACCAGAAAAGCTGAACTAGTGGCTGCATGTTATTTTTCAAATACCACCTTGAAGATTTTCCTATTGATTGGCAATTAGCCTCTTCTAAAATAGTCAGAGTCAAATTCCCAGCAGATGTAAATCAGAGAAGTCTCACTGAAGGCTCTGATTTATTTTCCAAATGGTTTGAAAATTCAGCACAAGCCTTAAAGTGCCAATGTTATATATCAAGCAGCTGGCTAAAACTCAGAAATATAACACATTTTCTATAAAGCTATTTGAAACTAGGTATTCCTTATGGATTAGATATAATAAATACAAGTGCTAGAAAGGATATTCTGAAGTTTTTTTAAATGCAATAAAGCCTGATTAATGTAAGTTTTAGGCATAACAGGTGAACTGTGGAAGCAAATTTTACGTTTTGAGCCATCGTTATCTTTTACAGATGTGTAACATTTACCACAATCAATAAAAAATCAGTTTTAGGAGTCCAGCAGTTTTTTTGTGTGAAAGTTTGACAATTCTGTCACAGTCACTGGAAAGTTTCACCTACTTGCAGTGGGAGTTGATTGCATCCTCTGTGAAGCCCGATTCCCCAGCAGGTGTGGATATCCTCTGCGTGAAGGTTATGTAACAGTTACTACATTTTTGTTCCATTCCATTGTTCAGTTTTGTTTTTTGAAATATTCAACATTTTGCCACGCCAGGCAAGCATTCTAACGAAAACTGAAGACCCCATAGCTGAATGGCCTTGGGATAATCAAGGAGCTAAAGGAAGATGAGAGAAGCTCTAGAAGCTGCATTTCCTCTGGTAGCAGATGAAGATGTCTTGGGGAACAAACACTGCCTGGATTTGTTTCATAACTTCTGATAAATCTAACATCGGGCTTGCTTCTAGCATCCATATGTTCTAGGAAACTTGTGTCAGCCTAATCATTCCGACTGCAGTTTTTCCTATGCATCCTTCAGTTGCCTAACCATAAGGGATTTGGAGTTGAAGAACTTTGGGTGTACGTACCTTGTTTCTAGACATACAGCCATACTAAGTTTTCTCCATCTTCTCAGCAGTATTGTGCAAGTAAGTCACTGCTACTGAAGTCTATATTGTTTCAAGATAAGAATGTGATATATTTGATATAGAGCTGTGATATTTCATTTGACCAGCCAGACACTCTTATAATTATTTAGATAAAGGCAAGAACAGGCTGTAAATTACATCTTTTTATTTCACCTGAACTCCTATAAGACATAACCAAAGCCTTTTCTGATTTTAATGGAATCAGATCCTTTTTTACATTTAGAATATAATAAATCAAAATGTAGAATATAGAAAGGGTAACAAAATGTGTATTATTAATATAAAAGCAGTATGTTCAGAAAGCTGAAGAAAAGGATTTTACCATCTGTAGAAACACCCACTTCTTCTCTCCCAGGAGTTAAAAGTAAATCTTTTGTATTTATGTTGCTTTAACTGAATGGTAGTTAAGTTGATGTTGATTTTCTTTGCAGCAGAGGTGTAGTCTTTATTTCAAAAATCCAGTCTTTTTAAATAAGGATTTCACCCGAAATGCCTGGCTGCCAGCCCTCCTCCCACTCACACTGAGAAATAAGCCAGTTCCATTCACTTAGACTAGGAAAGTCTTCACCTTCCATACAGTGATCATTTCAGTGATCTGTGCCAGGAGATTTAGGAAAAGGCTAGGCATTTACCTGCGTAAGAGCTCTGTGAGAGTTATCCAAAACTTCCCTTGCAATAGGAAAACTCAGAACTGCTTAAACACAGCCTGAAACAAATCTTCAGTGAATCTGTGCTCAAGCTTTTGCAGATCACAGCTGGTGAGAGCCATGTTTTCCACGGTCACATCTAAGGTGTCACTGCACAGTATACTTGCAAAAACATACTTGCAGAAAACAAAGATTTTGGGGAGAGCTGATAACCTCCTACTGTCAAGAGTCACTGTTTCCCTGAAATGCTAGCAGAACGTAGATTCAGTGCCGCTGTTGAGACATACAGCTGTACTATCCTTGGAATGTCAGAGCTTTGACTTTCTATTCAGCAGGTTTACCTTTATTTCGTGGAGAGATATGGGCTGAACCGCAAAACTTGATCAAATAAGGATCTAAAATATGGTGTTTTAACAGAATGAAGGTGTCAAATACTATACAAAGAAAGAACTTGAATCTGAATTTCATGTTGTATTTGTTACCAGCAGATTATCAGCTTCTTCTCTCCATATTCTATTTTTTCCTTTACCACTCTTTCAAAACGGTCCAAGCAAAAGAATGACCAAAAGAATAAAAAGAACAGAAGTTCATAACAACAGTAAATATCTCACCTTAAGCTACTAAGGAAGACACACATGGATGAAGTTTCATATTTTAGGGGATTCTGTGTGGTGCACCAGGCTGTGAGAACTGCAAGCAACCTCATTAACTAAGCTCACATAGTAGGGGAAAGCCACAGGGGCTCTAAATCTGCTAAAGCTTTGAATCTTTTTCTTATTTGATTTTAGCTGCACCTGGGAACACAGTAGAAATTCAGCTACTAATAAAACGGCAACTTTTGGTTTCAAGACAAATTAAGATTTAACTGTAATTTGCCGAAAATGGCTTACCTCAGACCTGTGCTCCAGTGGAACACAAGGTGGAAGTACATGCAAAAAGATGCAAGAGCTCTATAATTTGCTCTAATATCCTCATTACAATAATAGTTGTGATTAAATTATTCAATATAAGTATAAAATAATCTGTCATAATTGAGAGCAGTACTAAGGCTCAGATGAAAAGTTATGCTTTAATTTCCTCTACATGAAAATAATAATAATAAAAACAAACATCTAACTCATTAATGGTACTTAGGAGCCCTACTCCCATCAATTTCAATGCAGAATACAATTAAAAATGAATATGTAACACAATCTGCACAGTGTTTAAAATGCTTTATTTAATAGTGTTATTGCTGTGAGAGAGTTATGCACCTGAATTAAGTGAAGGCAAATTTATTTGGCACTCAGCTGTCAGATTGATATGCAGCAAAGCCCCTGTCAAAAGACAGTTACCTGGGATTAACATCAACATCCAAACATCTGGAACTAGTTGAATTATAAACAAAAGTCTCGATCTGTAAGATGAAGTAGTAATCATGAGCAAGAAGGTATAGCAGTACTGCTCAGCTGCCTTCATGCTAATAGGAGGAAAATAGTGTAGTACGGAATAAGTTAGGATGGTTCAGACAAGGACTTCTACATCTGGTCAGAATTTCTGATTTAATTTGAAATACTAACTTAACCTTGCTGCTATCTGGATTTGTTCCTTGTAACTGGCTACATGTGCAGATGGGGTTTGCCTGATTGGATCTAGCTGAAGGAACAAGGCCATGATTTTTACAGACACTTCACAGTATGATTGTAACCACATGCCAGCTTCAAACATCTGCCCTTTGCCAGCATGAGAGAAGCAAAATCAGAAGATATCTTTACCAACATAAAGCCTGTGGGAAATGTGGGGCAGCATGTCAGTGCTACATAATGCTACAAATGGAGGTTCCAAATTAACTGAAATTCAAAATTAGCAGCAGATTTTCCATTTCAAAGTGCCTCATAGAAAAGACTAGGACTAGGAGGGTCATCAGCAGATGATAATGTCAGAGTAGTTTTCTGTACATCCTGTTCTCAATTAAAACTATAAATCTATTTCAATAACATTACTTATCTCTGCTGAGAGACTAAATGCATAGAAAATGGTACACTGTCTCAATAATTAGTGAGATACATGGATATTTTTAGCTGACTCTTAGCTGATTGTTAGTCTTTTGGCTACATGAAAGAATATTTAAGGTTATTCTCATGCCCTATACCAATAAATATTGTTAGATACCAAATCATGTGTATTTATTGTTCATTTTGTTTATTTTACTGGTTATTTTAATACACTGGTTATTTAAATGCTTAGTAGCTTATCACAACCTTTAACAACTCAGATAGCAAAGAGAAGAGGTATTTTTAGATTTGCTATGCAAGCCTTTTCAAAACTTGTTTCTGTTTATAGTGCATGTTTTCCTCCATCTGTGCTATTTTAGGAGTGTTCTAGCATGGAAGAGATGCCCTAGGAAGTCTCCAGAAGCCTTGCAGTGCCCTTCCCTGGGAGGTTCCCCAGCTCAATGCCTTTTCCCATTGACTGCAGAGGGCTTTAGGTCAGTGCATCAAAGCATTAACTAAAATATTTCTGTTTTTCTGCTTTGTTCTGATTTTTAATTCCGTAGATGCTTATTTTCATGTGATATTACAGAAGAATGTTTAACTTCACAAACCATAACAAAGAATCAAAACTTATAGTATAATCAGAGAGAGTGTGTTTACATGTATTATCCTTAAAAGCTTGAATTCTCATGAATATGGAGAGATTAGTCAGTTTTTTCATTACCATTTAGTGAGTATAGTAACATATATTGAGCTCTAATCCTGTGCAGGGAAATAAACTTAGCAGTAGATTAATTTGTTCCACTGTCAGCTTTATTATGACACGCTGCATTACTTTCTACGTGCTACATACATAAGCTAGTTTTAACCATACAGCTCTTAAGCACTAAGGCACAAGTTCTCAGACCTCTTTAGGTGCCTAACTCTACTAAAATCTATAAAATATTTGATGCACCATAACACTGAGTTTTTGTATGGCTAACTCCTAAGAGAATTGACACCAGAACAAAACCCACAGTTCAAAGTCTGTGTTAGCTCCTCTAAAGGATGTGCTATGAGAGATAGAGCTCTAAGAGATTTAGAAATCACAATACATAAGCTGAGGACTGTGAAAAAACACAGCCAATAGATAAACAAGAAGAGAAAAAAAATCAAAAAGGTATAAGACTAAAACTCCTTACAGGAGAACAGAGGGAGGTAGTTTGATTTTAGAGCTGCAGCTGATACAAATTTATACCAGATCTCACATAACCTTCATCTCTGGCCTCAAAAGGGAAAGGATGCTAGCAGAAAAGTCCAAAAGATCACCTAGATCAGTCTTTCTCATGAGAAAAGCCTGCATGTGTGTAGGGTAACCTAGGCTGTTCAGCAAGTATCTCATTACTGTGCCGTTGTGTAGATGATGACTAGCACACTGCGGATTTCTGCTATTTTTCTGTCCTCACAATCAGACCTGCCAATCTGTTTAGAGAGAGAAAGAAAGACTGAAATCTGATACATATTTCTGAAATATTTCAAAGCCCAGTTTTGTTGTACTAGTCTGTACTTAGTTTGTTGCCTACCCGGACTGTAATAAGTAAGAATTATGCTTCTTAATTTAACTCGCATTTGAAGGTCTTCCTCTGAATGCAGACTAGCAGGATGATACTTGAAAATTGTTTTTAATCATTAGAGAAAAAAAACCCTCTCTCAATGGAAGGAAGCAATATCTGGTGCCTATTTTGCACTTTGATATAACGGTAGTGTATCTGTATCTAAAGGGGAAGTGTGTCTCAGATCCAGACCAAGGCTTATGTACCTGGCTTGGACAGGCAGTAGGTTATAAGTCCCTCTGACCAAAATTATCATCTTTATAACTGATGTGCAACTTATGTCAGGAACAGATAAATCCCACCACACCTGAAGTCATCCTCAGGAGGTGCCCTCCCTTTCTCTCTCCCTCCAAACAGGTTCGCTTTCACTTAATCATCTCAGTTCAGTGGATAAATTGCGTGGGAAAAATTGGGCCTGGGTCCCTGGATCTGTGTTTAGATATCAAGAAATGCTGTAGCGTTTATACAGGATATAATAGGCAGGTTAACATATAACAGACAGTTGCTATGCTTTAACATATTTCTGGAAGAATTTGAAACTTGTTATACAAACCAGGGAGTCTCTTTAGTTGTTATAAGCAGTAACAGTGTGGCCTTAACTAAGGTAGCAAGAAGAGTCAAAACTAACACCTAATCAAATGCTACTCACAAAACATTAGCATACCTTTTGTAACCCATTAGTATGTACTTCAGTTCTACAGCACAGCAAGTTGAATATGAAAATGAATCATTTTGACACCTTTCCTTCAAAAATTACACCACAGTCAGCAGTCTGATTTTAATAAATTGCATGTTTCTGACAGAAAGTTGTTCCACCAAAAATTTTTCAACTAGAATATCTCTTCTTTTTCCTCAATACCAAGAAAGTTCTTTAGAAAAATTTTAACGGTTTTCCTGTATCTATTTTTTGAAATAAATAGTCTGAATTTCATTTAGTTTTTTTTTCTTTTTAAGAGTGGTTCGAAACTCAATTTATTTCTTATTGATTGTCTGAAGTGACACAGTGTCCTTCAACCTAAATGGAATTTAAAATATTTCTATATACAAAGGAATTCTGTCAAAAAAGTAATGAAAGTTTTTCTCATTTGACTCCAAGAACTCTGTTAAGATAGTACTTGTTCACCTTACAATCATTCATCTAACATATTTATTATGACAGTAACTCATTGAGGTTGAATATGAAGATAATAGCATGTGTTTGAGGAATGAAAAGCTGTTAAGAGGTGCAAAATCACAAAGGTGTAAGGCTGGTAAGATCGTTAATGTTTTGGGCAGAGTTGGAAAGTACATTTCAAATGTTTCCTTAGGTGAAATAGAAAAAGCAGGGAGTTGAATTTAGGTCTCATAGGGCGCTTATTTGATAAAGAATTAGTCTCTTCTTTATCTAGCCAGAGATGCTAATAGAAAGATATAATTTATTGCATATGCAGATTATATTTACATATACATATATGTATATTTTATATATATATATTGGTAATAACCAAATACCTTATAACTGTCTTATGCAAGTAAATTCTACTTCAAGAATACATAACCCTTGGGAAGCTGGAAAGCTGGAAGTTCACAGAGTGCCTTGGAGACAGGCCAAGTAAGCTTCCTGCTCTTAATCACCTACAGAAGAACATTCTTCTGGTGTTGACTAGAAGGAGAGCCTTGGTCGTATTTTCTACCCTCTCCAAAGGACTGCTCTTACAATGGCATTTGGAACATACATAGGACTCTTATTGAAGATGATAAACCTGCCTGATCCTGACTAATTGCATCTCTGATTGCCAAGGGGTGCTTTCATTAGCATTATGTTTAAAAGACATTGTAGTATTGTTGGTCTTTGGTTGTGGGATTAGTATGCCTTCCCTTTCTTGGTTAATATCCTAATCACTAGAGTACTTCTTGTCTTTTCTCTTCCTTGTCTCCTGACTCTTGTGGTCCTTTCTGCCTGGTGGGGTACTCAAAATATGAACACCTCCAGCATGACAGATGCAAAAGTGAAAAAATGGGCTTGAATCCACCTGAACGGAAAAGGAACTAGATCCCCTCACCCTTGGCCTTGCTTTCTGGGAGAGAGCTCTATCCAATAAGAAATCCCACAAGAGGTAGCTACAGATAGCCTGTCTTTCTCTTTTTAATAAGGAAAACGGTAAACCCCACCCTTTTTTTTCCACTCATTGTCATGGTAGATATCTTGTGGACATAAAACTGGCCTCTAGTACCTCTATGCAGTCTAATCTCAGAAGATGGGCTATATGTCCAGACATATTCCTATGACCTGTATTTCCTGTTAACTAATTCTGAATGAGGCAGGTCCTTTTTCAGAGTATGTGTCTTTGACTCAGCCTTCTAGGTGCCCCATTCTCCTCATACATTATGTAAAGAGCCTCGGACCATTAGCTGCAGATTTTGAATTACAAAATCTAGGTCCACACCACACCATGTTAGGCACCTTCAGCCACCAGCTGGATATCACATGAGCCTTTTTGAAAGATCCACTCCACCATTCCTCTTGACTGACTAATCAGCCCTTTGATTAAGCAGCCATTAGAACATGCTAATCAAAGACAAAGAAATCAGGCTGATCACTGCAAACCTTCTGCATAATATAGACTATGTAGAGACCCAGGGATATTCATCAGCTGCTTTAGGTTCCATACAGCCAGTTCTTTCATAACCCTGATTTGACATTATTTCTAGATCTTTGATGCTTCTACTTCCATAATAAATCCTTGGTCCTCTGGTACTTCTATCCTGAAGTTCTTAGGATTCAAATGTAAATATGTCTGGGCTTTCCAGGTTCTTCATACACATCATCCATGATGTGTATGATCTTTGTCTTGACAAAGATGCCTACTGCACACTTCAGAAGCTGTTGTTACATTGATAGTGCAGGGCCACTACAGTACAAGGATCAAGGAACTGCTGCACTTCTGTGCAGCTGCTCTGTAAAAATTAGAGGAGAAAATTTGCTGATGTGAAACTAACCACTCTGTTTTTTTCCCCTTTTTTCTGCCTGAAAAAAGTACACTATACAAGCATCCCTCATTAATGTTGATTGAATTCATTCAAGGTGACTTAACTTTGACTAATTTGAAGGGTTATTATAAGGTTTTATATAGAAAATATACCTCGGTAAAGAAGTGCAGATATTTGCAAAGGTCTTTCACAACTTGTATTTCCCAGAAAACACTGCAGCCTGGAGATCCAGAAAGAAGCCATGAGGCATGCTGGAAATACAGGTCATGACAGCATGATAGTGTGGCAAAAGTGTGCGAGTCAAGACCTGATGGAGGTGCTCCAGTGGCTTGACACAGCTGGAAAGGAGCTCAGCCCTCCTAGTCACATTGACTCTGAGCTCCAGGATGTATTGGAGCCTCAGAAATCAGCCTTTGAATTTAATGTGGCCAGGTCTGGTACCATATAATCCAAAGTCCTTCCAACTGATCTCAACAGACTGCTTCATCTGACATGCATTTCACAGCCCTTCTAAAGCAAGGGCTTGTTATGTGGCATTCCTTCAGAGTGCATTTTCTTTTCTTACCTTTCCCTAAAAACTATTTTTTATTTTAGCTTGAGTTTGCTTTCTGGGGTACAAAGATAATGAAACATAGGTGGATCTTTGCAAATTTAGGTACAGCCTCAGATTCTGATAATAAGCAAGTTACAAACACTGGGAAAAGGATGCATTTTAATTATCTTTGATGAAAATTTAAATATAATTATCCGATATCTCAGCATTTACTGGGAGCAACTAAAATCTTTTTATTAAAATGAAATTTTAGCATGAATAGTCCCAAAATCATTCCATGAGTTTATATCTTACTGATAAGGGGAAGGAAAGAGCTACTTTCTAATGCCAATCAATCATGTTCCAGTCCCATTCAAATCTGAAAACTGCGATTCTGATGGCCTGCAGTGTCCTTGCTGTTTTCAGTAGGAGCTCACTTAAGTTCTTATACAAACCCTTAAAAAGTTATTGTGAATAGGTACAAATTATAAGAAGGAGAATGCTGGCATTGTGCAGCCTTTAATGAAAGAGAATGCAACAGTTTGGGAATCTTAAGAATTTCAGTTTGAATTTTCATGCTCTTTCGATATTTATGTCATTAGAGATGTCTTTCATTATACCTTTTCCTCATATCATAACTTTTAAGGGGAGGTTATTTGGAGCTCGAGTGGTTTTCTCTAATTGGAACAGTGATTATGTATCTGTAACAAATGAACTGTATAAACACGACATTTACATTGAAGGTGAAAGGTCATTGGTATGCAAGTGACTCCCTGGTCACCATCATAGATGATGACTTCAGGCCACATCACATGAAGAATCAAAGTAGAAAAATTGTACAGCAATTGATTGCCTAGAGGGGAAAGAGGTGGAAACCATTTGGGCATAAAACAGTAGAGATGCACACAGCCTCTA
Organism: Rhea pennata; assembly: GCF_028389875.1. Taxonomy (NCBI): domain Eukaryota; kingdom Metazoa; phylum Chordata; class Aves; order Rheiformes; family Rheidae; genus Rhea; species Rhea pennata. The sequence goes on from NC_084663.1 coordinate 23,994,307, forward strand.
GCTGTCCTTAACCTCTGTCTATCTTACATCTACTCTCTTCTTACAAAGCTAAAAGGTAAGCTAGATAAAACCACTGAAACAAATGTCTACACCTCCTTCAATGCTGACCAGGAGCTATCATCGCAAATTACTCAACAGCTTTGCAATGTCCTACCCTCTGAATGAATCAGAGCTGTCCTCATTCTGAGTGATGTGCACCATTCAGAGTTAGGTCAAGAAAGATGTCAGGTTTTGGAAAGAAAACTCTCTAGCACAGACCTAAAGCCCTAAGAAAAATTGATATAGACAGCCAGAGGTGCAATAAGCCCTAAGAACACTCATGAGGCCATTGCATTCAGATAACTTTTCTGTAATCTCTGTGTTTTGTCAGGAGGTAAACTGGATTGTTTCCAGAGTGGCCCCCTGTCGCACATGGTAAATTAATAATCTAATGAGTGTGTGACCACAGAATAAATATAAATGTTTAGGTACATTAATCTCCCCCAACCCCACTCAGGTCGCTTGTGCTGGGATCTTCTCCAACTTCCTTCTCCTCTGCAACTTCCAACATGCGCATTGCTTCACGAGGCACAAATAGGCCCAAAGGCAGGTCTTCAGCCAAGAACAGGAACATGCCTTCAAGCTGGAGGGAAATGCAGCCACTTACTAGATTGTGTAGAAAATGATAGCAATGCTGGGGAAGGAGTAGGATCTAACAGAGGGAACTAAAACTCCTCCCCGCACAAGGCACTGGCTTTGGACTGTGTACCTCAGCTGCAAGACTGAATACAGCCTTTATAAAGTGAATACAGCTCATTCTCTGAACTATAAAATACAGAATTTGAGACCTATTGGTAATCATTCTCTGCAGGGGTGAACTAAGTCAGGGTTGTGATAGAAAAAATAAGCTGTTTTTTGAAAAGCATATTCCTCATTTCAATTTCCCATTCTGATGTGACACCAAACAAGTTGCCAACATATCTGCCTCAGTTTCCCTTCTATAAAAGGGTAAGCTATCTGGGGATTAGTTAGTAAAAGCATACCTGAGCAGAAGAAAACACATCAGGGAGGATTAATATATTAACCATCTCCGGTGTACTAAATCCAAAAGCTGAAATCCTTTTAATCCCTTCAAATGTATGTTTGAACACCGCACAGTGATGAACTGAAGCAAAAATCTACGTATTTGAGACCTTAATTTTCCTTCAGAACATTGAGCTCTTTAAAGCATGTGGACAATTAACATGAATCAGCAGAGCTGGCCCAATTAGGAGTGTTCCCATCCCAAAGCACCATCTGCAAGAGTGGTTAAAGCATTAATGCAGCCCACATTGTTCCAGCAATAGCTTACCATAGACAGAAATAATAAAGATTCATCTCTAAAACCTAGTCAAGTGTATACAAATGCAGACAAAGCATAATCTTGAGACGTCACGGAGGAAATCCTTATGGATTTCCTTATGGATTCACTCTAAACTGACAAAAGTGTAAAATGTTTTGATTTTTCTGAGGGATTTCTTAATGCCAGTGGAAGGATACAGGGCTGCACTGCTATTCCAGAGCCAGGAAAGTTCATTGTTCCTCTAAACTTTTGGGTCAGGAACCTCTGTAGTTCTGATCATGGAAATTGTAATTGTGACAGTCGGGGTATAAATAGTATTCCCACAGGCCCTTTGGTCTGCTTTTCATTCCTAATGCAATTGTTTCCTTCATAAAAGCTTTTGCACTTTCTTCAAAGGAAAGTATGGCTAAATGCTCAACATCATTTGCTGAAATATTCCCTTGCAATTCAGAAATAAGTTTCCTGGACTTTCTTCTGTAAACATCTTTCATGTCCCAGTTGTGAGCCCACCGAGGCCTCCAGTACTGCCAGTTTATGACAGCTAATCCACTGAAGTCCTAAGCAGGGATGTAATGGTTTATGTCATGGCCAGCTTTTTCCAGATGAGTTTGCAAACTGAAGTTCTGGAGTAGGCTGCCATTAGCAGGGATTTCCTGTGATGTGTACCAAGGATAATAGCCAAAACTATTAAAATAAAATATGGTCATATTCTGCCCTCTTGCTTTAGCTGATGGGCTTCCAATTGTATGGAACATTTTCAGGTTCAGTATTACGTTGTGTCTCAGGGAGCACAGGTCTGTCGGTGCATTCCAGGCAGCTCTAAAAGGCTTTCTCTGGAAAACTGATGGTTGGGCTCGTTTCAGAGTAAGAGAAGTCTGGATGAATGTTATGCACAGCCATGTTGTGAGTTGAAACATGGGAATGATGCGTAATAATACCCCATTTTCAGGCAGTATTCTCAGGATGTAAGAGACCGCAGTAGATGGATCACCTAGACTGTCTGTAGAGCATAAGAGAAGAGGTATTATTGCTTATTCCATATGCAGCTAAATGAAAATGTATCAAGCATTTCTAAGGTATCACTGTCTTGCAGAAGCACTAGAGAAACAACATGGTCACAGCCTAATCCAAACAGAGGGGACAGATTCTCAGCTGTAGTAAATCTGCGTAGGTCTGTGGAGTGTAACTGTAGAAATTGGCAGCAGCTGCTGGTCTTGCCAATTCAAATCCTCCTGAAATCACTGAGGATGTTACCATCACTTCAGTGGGCCCCAGGGTGTTTTAGTAGCTGTGGCTGCTGTGGCTGAAAAAATCGATGAAGAAATGGTTACCTTATTCCCCCATATCTCTCAATAATAACAGAGATAACTGTCAAATAAAACCTTAGATTTTATCACCATCTTCATAGCTTTGTGAACCTGCCTGACCTGTCTAGTACCGTGCCAGCTAGAGATGCTCCAAATGCCTCTAAACAAGCACATATATTTCACTGTCATTGTGCAGCACCATAAAGGGATACAAGATCAGACCCCTGACAGCAATAAACCAGATCTATGAAAGGCTGCTCTGAACTATTTATTAGCCTGGCTGCATTATCACATTGAACTAGCACTCATAGTGTTTTGCACAGCACTGCATTGTGCAATGTGGACTTTATGCCACTGCTTGTGGCCACTGGTACAAGCAGAATCATTAGTTACGCCAGTGTAACGCACCAAGCCACTAAAAGCTTACTCTGTTTGCTATGTCTGTACTATGCACATGCGTGTGTGCATGTGTGTGTGTGTGTGTATATACATATATGTGTGTGTGTATATATATATACACATGTATATATGTTAAACAGCTATAGTGTTATTGCCAGTGCCCATCCTTTGCCCACATAATACATCATCTCTGTCATAAATACATGCCCCTTGTACAATGCTAATACCCCCCTCTCCATTCGAGTAGCACTATCTCAGCCTCCTTTACTTTGCTCACTCATCACTACGGAAGTTGCCTACTCAGCCTTACCCACACCCATTCCCGAGCTCCTGTCCCATTCAGAGCCCTAGGGAAATCCTACGTAACAGTACAACCATCGGTGAGTATCATGGATTTGTACTCTTCTGAGTCCTACTTCTTTTCCTTCTTCCTCAATCTTACCCTGCTGTTTCTCTCTCCTGGGACTGCCAGCTGCTGGAGGTAAGGATCATTTGTCTCATTTGAGCAGCCAGATTGGTTCGTAAGTGAATGGGAATAACAGTTGTATTCCTCCAGGGTATCTAGGATATTCTTTCTTTATGTCAAAAAAAGAACATCAATTAGGTGAGATCCATTTTCCTGTTGTATTTTTATGACACCCTCTCTCCATCTCTTTGCTATTTTAGGACCTAATTTTGAGCACCTGTGGCAAAACCGTCAACATCCAAGGTAGTGACCCCAGGCATTTTTAATGATCCATAGATAATACAAGTCATCTGATGGTTTGAGACACTAAATTGGTTTGATGTGTCCTAAATATGCTAGTTTCTTCTATTGATTACAAAGACACTCCATTGCATGTGCAGTGTAGACATGCAGAACTCAAAATTTCATCAGTAGAAATCTCACCCCTAGAGGCTTACAATATGGTGCATTTAGTGAAGAATAGTCCCAGATTTTCAAAACCACCACCAGCAAATTAGATGCCTGACCCCTATGAAAAGGCAAAGGGAGTAGCACACCTAATTTGCATTAACATGCATTTTGGGAAGGGGGTTTAATGAAAATTAGCTTAATTTTCTCAATGTCTCTCAGAAAGAATATACCATGCTGAGAAACTAAACTCAGCAGAGCCACTCAGGGCTTCTCAGAATTATAAACCAAAATGAATTTTGTCACTAAAAGCATGTACAGTCCAATCTGGAGGAAGGTGGGCTTGCTCTTGCAAGGGGGCAAATACCCAAGGACCAGCTTGAGCAAGTCAGGCTTGCTGTGCTGTCACCGCAGGAGTGATGGAGCAAATGAAGGGGGCTTTGTGCCAGCACCAGCCACAGTGCCTCTTGCTCCAGCCTCTCCCTCGGATCAGCAAGAGCCTTTTGCCTTTCCAGGAAGGAGCAGGAAGGCTATAGCTGGGGTCTCCAGCTGCTCGCTGCCTGTTGCACTGCTCTGTTTTCCTCAAAGGAGCTCTGAAATGCAGTTAGGCTGGCAGATCCCCAAGCAGACTCCCCATGCCTGCCAGCAGACAGCCCCTGTGCTGTGTCTATCTGGCTGTGCACAACTCTCCCATTCACAGAGAACTGGAGTTGTAAGGAAATCCTACCAGAGGGCAGCAAATCCCTACAATTACTCTTCAAAAGTGCCGATGTGCTCTGTTTTTCAGTTCCCTCAGTGCCGCCGCCCGGCAGCTCTCCTCCCAGACTTGCCACAAGCTGGGTGGCTAATGTGTCCCCAAGCAGGGCTGAGCACAGCCCTTGGGGCATTTGCCCGAGGATTTGGGGAGGGTTTCCCACGCAGCACCCGGGCGCATTGATTCTCACCAGCAGCAGCGTGCGGGCGGCCGGCTTGCATGGTGCCGGGGCTCCCGGGGCAGCGCAGCTGGGGCCGCCAGCACCAGCACTGGCACTGAGATTTACTGGCTCTTGATTTTATTCCCTGTGGCGCATTTTGCCATCATACACATTTTAGCCAGGAGCAGCTCTGTGGGCGCTTGCATGTGGCAAGCTGAGAGGAAGCCCTGTGCCCAGGCTCTGCTCAGGGTGGTTGCCTTCACCCACACTTCCTGCAGCTGATTCCGTCTGTGCAGCAGGACAGTGCACACTAGGAACTTCTCCTTCCCTTTCTGCTAGGTATTTCTCTCAATTATGTCTATTATAATTGCCAGAACCCAGGATGAATGTATCCAATTAGACTCCTTCTGCTAATTATGGTTGTTCTGTGAACCAAGGCAGCGCCGAGGCAGCCGCCTTGGTGCCCAGCTGACAGCCAAAATGCTGAGTGGGCAGCAATTCCCAATAGACAGGAGCAAGTGGCGACCTTATGTCATTGGTGGACAGCAAACAGCTCTAGCTAGGCCTGAGCAAAACCAGCTTAAAATATACAGCTCAAGCTTGAATAGGCACAGAGGATGTTACTTGTACTAAATCACAGGATCGTGCAGAAAAATAGCCAACTAAATGATAAAGGAAAGGCTAAGCATTGATCAGATCATATAAGCCATGTTCTCTACCCCAGTTAATCTATGGCTGAAAACCTTAACATATATCTTGTAACAGAACTCTATTCCAGTGATGTTACTTTAGTCATTCAAAGGATTAGAAAAGTTACAAATGGTGAATAAAGACAGTGAGATTTCTTTTTTCTTTCCTTTCCAGTTAACACTGTAACAACAATATGACATTGACTCAGCATAAGCTGATGGGTTTAAAACAGGCTGTCTCAGCAAGCCGGCCAGTTACCAAACACCTTTATCAGAGGTGTGTGGCTTTATTAAAACATGAATTCTCACACTTACAGAGATCCAGTAAAATCTCTGGATTTTTACAGAGTTATCATTTCATTGTCTTTTTATCAGCAAAGCTGATGCCCTCAGAAATCTCATGAGCTGGAACAAATTTTGTCTGGTTAAAGTCACAGCATCAGAAGCGACTCTTGCTTTTGGTGACAAATCTGGATGTGGAGGCAACATGCTCAGAGGCTCTGCAGATGCACAGAGCCCGGAGACGGAGGAGATCACCCTGAGAGCCGTTCGCCGCAGCCTGGGGGAGGACAGTGTGGGAGGAGGCTTCGCTGCCATCCCCTACCTTCCTTCCTTTGTGTGGATGGAGGCACGTTAGACCAATGTATCCTTTAGCTAGGGGCCTGGGAGAGATGCTGTGGAGTATCTCTGTTAAGTTATTATATGTAAGGGGCTGAATAATGAGTAACAAAAATGAAGCAGGACCTCACCTAACATGATCTGACCATGACTCAGTGACAATGAGGACTGATTATAGCTGAAATTCAAATCCTTTCAGTAAAATATTCCCAGTCAAGATACTAGGAGCGTTAAGCAGCATGAGCTGCCATATAACATTTGATAGTGTTTCAAATCTAGTGCAGAGCACCCTTAAAATGCTACAGATTGAAGTATGACTCTATTGCAGTACAGCTATTTCCTATAGTACTTGTGAGCAATAAGCTGAATAAAGATTCAAAGGCTGTAATTCAACATTTTAACTTACCTATGACATGTTGGGAGGCAGGTACTGATAGCAATTTTGCAGTAAAATTGAACCTCCTGTGACAAAGATCGGGACTGCTAGACAGAGGTGAGATTTTGGCAAATGACTTACAGACCCATGTAGTTTTCCTCAGGACAGTAAGCTGGTCTCTATCGTATCAGTGCCTTTTAATGCCATAGTTTCCCAGTGTCAATGTGAGAGCACTTGCATTATGGTGGCCAGCTGGATAGCTGGACTCCTGAGTAAAAAAAAGTAAAAAAGATTGATCAAGTACCCTCATGGCACATACAGCTCCTCCTCTACCATATGCTGCATAGGTCTCTCTCATTTGTAGACAACTACATCTGACAGTGGTCCAGACAGGGAGATTAAATCCATACTTAGCCCTAGCAAAAAGGGAACTGGTTTAATGGATTCATTTAATATCTCATAGAATCATCCATAAAGTCAGTCTTTATGCTTAGCTTTGTACTTCCATGATGCTATTGATGCCAGTGACTGTACTAATGTCTGGTATATACTGAAACAGAGCTTCCTTGGCCTGTGTCTAGCTTTGAAAAGCTCTCAGTGCTCAATTCCACAACCTTCCCCCTGTTTTAAATCCCAAAGATTTTGCAGTAGATCTCTTTTCCAGAGAGATGTTTTATTTTTGACTTTTATACTATAGAATCAGCATAATGGCATGGCATAGTATGAGTAGTTTGTGTTGCCCTCGTATGAGAGCGTATTAGAAAGTTATAAGGAGTTACACCACATGTAAAGCAAGGAGATTCACATTCCAGGGTTATATCAGCCTTCATATCATGAAGTCTGTGTTCAAGAGCTGGCTTAAACTCTGAGTCCCAGGATGTCTAGGTTTCCTGTGACATTACTGGCTGTTCATTTATTGGGAGTTCAAAATAACCACACTACGAAGAGCCAAGTTGGGGAGATGTGCTTAGAGGACCACTGCACAGCATAACCAGCCAGCTGGCTTAGGCTATGTGCAAAAAACAAGTTTGGGCCCATTTTAAGACATGAAAACTCCTTGGGCTTTCCCTCTCCAGAGGGCTTCACAGCTATCCTGGGCATCTAGTCTGTCCACACAATGTGGATGAAGGGCATTTTTGGACCAGGAATAAGCCTCATGGAATGTAATTACTATTCTCTTTCCTGCATTTCTGCAGCTTAAGAAACTTAAGAAAAGTTCAAATACCAACAAATTAGTACTAACTTGATATTATTCTTCATAGCATGTTAAATTGTGTTGAAATGATTCTCTTAAGAAATAATTTTACTCTCTGTCCATTTTTCTGCTCCAGTTGTATGGTAAATCCCAAATGAAAAAGCAAATAAATGACATTTAATGTTCTGAGCATATTCTTTTCACAGAAATTAAACAGAAGGTTAGCCCTGGCCAGTAGGAAGGGGTTGACTTTCTCCCACTAACTTTCCAGTGAGTCCAACAGAGTTACTTTGTACTTGCACTAGGATAAGATTAGCCCCCCCAGTGTCTGCAGAACAAACTCCTACACACAAACTGGAGTGATTACAGCTTGCACCCAGCATCAGTACGTTTGGGTGACATTCCTTTCTTCCTCCTCCAACAGAATAACTGTAATGCAACAACAACAACACAAAAAGGCATTTGATTTTTTTCCCTAACCAACAGAATATCACGTTAGAGCTAAATGTTATTGTTGGAGGAAATACAACAATTCAGTGTTGTCAGTCTAAGGGATTATTGCAATTATTTTAAGCTGGAACTCATGTAAACCTCTGTAAGCCTCATGTATGGATTGGATTCTAGCAGGAGGCTTTGAACAAATTTAGCAATCCTCACTCAGTGGCAATGCTCTCAGGCAGCCTCTCCATGCAGCTTCCATCATATGACCTGCTGTTTCGCTGTAAGCACAGAGAGGATATTTTAAGGAACTGCTGCTGACCATCCTTGCAGCAGTGATGGTGCTAGAAACTAATTGATTAGTGCCAGCCCAAAAGGAAAAATTTGAGGATAAACAAAGCAAATATGAATAGTTCGTATCTGCTTTTCAGCTAGTGCAAATCAAAAATGATGTATTATCTTAAATCAGATGAAGTTGGGCCCTTTTAAGAGTGGAAGAATCACAAAAAACATTAAAATAAGAGATTACATTCAGAAAAATCAAGAGCTCTCTGTCCAAAGTGAGTGGGGAACTCCACAACTCAAATTAGTTCCTTTACTGAAATCAGACCAATTTATTATCAGGTCATGATTCTACTACGCTCAGCGTGGGATGTGAGAGCTAGGAGACCCTTCTGAGTATTGCTGCAGAAGAATGAATGTAACTTCAGTACTTACTCATTTCCATTCCCTTCCAATAAAGATGCATCAATACCTAAATTTTCACAGACAAGCAGAGTTTGTCTTATTTATCCATTCTCTTAGGTTTGAAATGTTTGTGATTAGTCCAAAGTGCACAAAACAAAGCTTCATGCTGAAATTTAAGAAAAGAACACTTGTCCATAGAGGTCTCCAAAGGACTTCAGTTCACACTTGTGCAAATTAACTTCATGCAGTCATCATCATTTACCATCATAAGGTTGAAGGACTTAGACACTATATCAACCATTGGGTGAAACCTTTGTGCACTACTTAAATTCACAAAGGTTGAAAAAGCACATTTGAAAGACCTGTGAAGTGGCCTTGCTTCCATCCTGTCTTTCCACCAGGCTGTCTTGTATCTCGCCTCGTTGCAGTGCCCACCAGCATTCCTGCTGCAGCCTGCTCTGGGTGCCAAGGAGCAGGAGGAAGGCCAGAAGCCAGGGCTCTCCCATTTAGACAAGTCTTGTAGCAAAAAGCCACCACCAGCATGTTAGGCTTTCTCCTACAGCATGAAGAGGCGAATATGCTCCCTCTGCCCACTGACCCAGAGCAGCCCGAAGACGGCAAGAAGGCATTTGGAGTGGGTCTGTTGTAACATGCCCATCGGGAATCCTGTGCAAAAATGAAGGGCCAAATTTGCTGAGAATTAAAATGTGTATTTTGAAGCTCACCTCTACCAGCCTATTCCTTAAAGTGAGAAGCATGAGCAGCCATACGCAGAAGGACAAGGATAGCGACACAAGGTGAAAGCAAATGTCAGTCCCTCTGTGTCCGTGATCCACTACCTTTACTGCAGACAGGGACTGACTTACCAGTCCCGTAGGGTTCCCTGGTATACCTGGCTCTTACTGGAGGGAAATATTGTTAGTGGCCACAAAACCAAGATAAGGAGAAACTAATAAAGCAAAAAGTAAATACTTTTTGTTCTGTCCTGAAAACCCAGTGTCTGGAGGAGCAACATAACAAATAGTTTAATAACCTGCTAATTGACTGAGAACGTTATTACTAGCACAGAAACAAACATCATTTTTCCAAAAGCTGCTCACAAATGTCAGAAAAAGCAGAAATAATATTCCAGGCTTTTTTTTTCCATGAACATAAAAGGAAAGCACCTTAAATGAAAAACGGAAGAGTCTTGCTGTAATGGAAAAACAAGAAAGTAGCTTTGAATCTCTCTAAGAAAACAGACTGCCTGTATGGTAAAATGTTGCCAAAGACAAAAAATAAAAAATTGTCTGAAGAGATGGCTTTTATTGTTAAAGTAAGAGCAGTCATATTAAAGAAGTTTGAAATATTGTCATTTGAAATTGCAGAAGACTGCTTATTTTTAGCTTGTTAGATGCTTTTAGCCTCTTGTGTAAACCAGGTTACGTAATACACATAATCTGAACCTCTGCAAAGACCATAAGTGCCAAGCTATAAGGTTATGTAACTGCCTCTAAGTTTGTTTCCACATGACAGAAAACAAAGCCTCATTCCTGTGTTAACTCTTCTGCTCTTTCTGGGGCAAAGCTAAATATATAAATGTAGATATTTAAATATACACATGGATATATTTAGTCACATTTTGTTATTGCAACTTAAATGAGATATTCACTGAATCAGGAAAAAGACAACCTTGAAATTGCTTCGGTGACGTTAAATAAGAGATAGACTGGTATACTGTAACTATTAAAAATCACAAAGTTAAATCTCAGAGTACATTCTTACTTTTACTGATGAAACCACTGAAGAAGTTCCCACCTCCTCTCTAATTCACCATCTAAGCGCTCTGGACTGCTGCACGTTATGGTATGTAGAAAGCAAACAGTGCCGTTGCTTAGTTTCTGTAAAAACATTCTAGTGGCTTTAATCTTAGTAAAGAGTATGTGATATATATATATATATATATATATATATATATATATATATATTTAAGGTCTGGATTTCTGGTTTTGAGAGTCTGTACTATTTCCAGCTCATACCATTCTTCGAAATGCACAAAACTAACATTTCCAACTTATTTTTAGAGTAAACTGCGTTTGCAAATACTCTCACTCTCTGAATCTGGCACAGATTGACAGGAAATTACTTTTCCTGAAACATAAACAAAAAATAAATTGTGCCTTAAGTGTACCAAAGTTTCTTTGGTGAAAATCTTATTGTGTGTGGTGTGCAACTTTAATTCATTGCCTACACAATCTGTTTTCAGTGTAAAACTGAGACAGTTTTTAATTTAAGTAAAAATTTTTATTTTGACAAGGAATTTTTAACAGAAAAAATGTACACATCTGTTTTTGCAGTGTTACAAATTGTAACTAACTGAGCTGAACTTTCATTCTGTGTGCACTATACGTGAGTGTTTTTAGCTCTTTTATCGCTAAAAATAATTCCCATTTTTACAAATACATTGACCCTAGCAGAGACCTTGAATTAGGAAAAAGCTGATGAAACACAAAAACTGATTATGTTCAGCCAGCAAGCTTTTGTTTTCATCTTAAAGACTCAGGAGAAAAAGGGATATTATAGGATATTTTAAATATTCATGTTCTTCGAGCTGTACTGTCCAAGGTGAGACTTACCTGCCCTGACTTTGGCCTCTGGATAGACATCAAAATCTGAACTAGCTATTAGATTTAGGGGAGCTAGACGGGAGCCCTCACGTGTCTGTAGACCTCCTCCTCAGCCAGATGTGCAGCGCTCTGCCCCCCAGCAGCGAGAGCTGCTCCGGATGAGGCTGCAACATGCAGCCTCTCTCCTGCCCTTGCTGGCCACGGCTTGTGAACTGCTATAAGGAGAAATCAGCCTCTAGCCCAGCCCCTGGGGGAGTTTCCAGCGAAGCGCCCTGAGCCCACGTGCCCGGTGGTGGCCCCGGGGTGCAGGGGCCGTGCCAGGCGTGGAGCCGAGGGCAGGGAGGCAGCCAGGCTGGCGCAGCCTGGCCTCGCAGCCGCCGGCACCGCTGCAGAGCCGTGCTGTGCACTGGGTCCCGTGAGTCACCCGCTGACGCTGCCAGTTCCTCCCCGCTGAGTCCTCAAGTTCATACCAAAGCTGCTTATTCATGACACATTGCCCTGGGAGCCAACACTCAACTCACTGTGTTGCTACCACCTCACGATGACTTTTCCCTGCTCTCGTAATGTTGGCTTAGCTGCTTGAGCAGTCATGATATCAGTCAGCTTGAGGAATCTCAATCTTTCAAATTTTTTTTAGAAATGCATTATTTAGGGCACTTTTTTACCAAGGAACTCCCCAGCTGAATGAACACTCGGTGCAGTTCCCAGCAAAGGCACACAAACAGCCCCGCTCACACAAGTACCACAGTACAGGAATGGAGTCAGAGGAAAGGTTGGGAGTGGGAAGATGCTGATGGTACTTGAAGCTGGTATTGCTGCCAAACTGGGTCTGCAGCCCCACACACCTGCCTGTCAGACACTGAAATGGAGCAAAATGAGCCCCAGCCTTTCCATACTTGCTCAAAACGTACAACCATGTATTAGATGCAATACCCCATTGAAATAATTCTGCCTTTTTCTTGCTTGCCCCATGGTTTCTCCACTGATAAATTAAGGTTAGTGTTGTATTTCCAGCCATGCAAAAGAGATAATATACAGAAATAGAAAATCCACCATGAAACAAATTTATCCACAATAGCCTTCATTAAACTTTAATGGGAGATCAGGATGATTTTAGTATAGAAGATCATGGCCCTCCAGACTGCATAATTTTGTCCACTTATTCATATTTTTGCTGATCACTCAGACTTCTGGGTACACAGATAATATGTTTTTATCTCTGGAATGAACAATCAACATAACATTAATGAGATGAGTTTAAAAACAAAAGTTTTCATTGCTTTTACATTTGTAGGTACATTTACAGGCAGTGAGGCAGTGGTGAGGGAGAAAGAAGAAATGAACAAAGCATTTCCCCAGATTTCAAAATTTCAGAATGTTAAATCAGCAAATTTAAGAAAGCTGGAAATCTGTCATTGTGTTTCTATTGATATTGTCAACCCCCGATGAGGGATGGAAGATTACATGGCTCCACAGGTCAGCATTTGGGAAGAGCTACAAAAATGAGGTCCAAATAGATTATTATCCTGGTGGATGTGGTCCAGACAGAATACAGAAAATCCTGATTTCTATCATCTGGGAAACCACATGCCCAATTCCGAGGATTAATTCTGCTTTAAGAATTGGTCCTAGCGAAGGAGATCAGCATAAAGGTTCGTAGCACAATTCTCTGCTATTTGTAACTCTTCCTCCTCCATATAATTCTAACATGGATAGAAATAGGAGAGTGTATCTTCAAAGACTCCACTATCCACCTGGACCAGAAAAAGTCTTTATTAAATTATGTGCACCTGTATGATCATGTAAGACCTACCACAGCAATTGCAAATAGGCCACTTGCTATTTATTTTTTGTACTACTGTAGCATCTGGAGTCTGATTTTATCAGAAGCACTATCAAAGTCAGCAATATATTTATAAAGAAATAAATTGGCAAGACTATAACTGTGAGATAGTGTTTGGGAGCATCAGTGAAGTGGAAAAAATTAATGAGGAGATTGTCTTCTAGTAACCGAGCTTTTGAAGAAAGCCTATTCATTCGAATTTGAGTTTTTAGACCTAGATTAAGTAAATTGATTAGTCCATCACTTATTTTTGAAAGCTAATATTAATTTAATAGTAAATAAAGTTGAAAAATGTCCATTATTAAAGAAAGCATACTTCACATTTCTCAGCAAGAAACGGAAAGAAAAAAAAATGCCAGGATATCAGTAAGCCTCCACCTTCAGTGAAGGTGTGGTTAGTCCTCTGCTGAGCACAGCACCCACAAAGGAAGGGAAGGGAGCAGACAGATGTGCAGCCTCCTTTGATTGTACAGCAATCCTTGGGGTCCTGTTTTGATACCTACTTGGGCCTCCTTTGGTTTGCATGGCAGATGGGTCCTACACGGCCCTGCTGAGCATCAGGCCATGGCCAGTCCCACATGTTGCCACTCTGTGCTCAGCCAGTGTGGGACACTGGCCGAGTGTCACACTGCAACCCTGTAGGGCTCTACTGCCTCTGACCAGGCAGGCCATATTCACCAGTGTGACTAAGGGAGACAAATGCATCCCAGCCTTGGGCCTGACTGGGGCAGTCTGTGGTTCCACCTGGGAGCATGCAAAATGTGGGAACCCTTACATGCAGCTGCACAATCCTTGCCTGCCCTCAGCCAGCAAACACAGCTACCTCCAACCCTGGTAGCAGCAGCTATAGTTGTAAAGAACTTCCAAAGACACTTACTTTCTAGCAGTAAATCTTTTTTTATTGCCAGAAGAAGGTGCTCTGACCAGCTGATATATATATATATATATATATATATATATAAAGTCTATAAAAGTACGTTCACTTAAGTGCTTACTTCCATTAAGAATGATTAAGGAGAACAGAAAAAAATTTGATTTTGATTAAACACAGGGAAATCTGCTGAAGTCAGTGTAGTGATCAGGGTGCAGAACTGGCCTTGCAGTTCTTCACAGAAATATTTGAGCCAAATCCAATACCTCTGTATCCAGGCAGATGTAGTGCACTGCGACAGACATTCAGGTACTGCTGTGTGTGAGGTGGCAGCCTAGGCTAAAGAAGACCTGCCGTACAGATTTATAAAACCCTGGGACCTCAGCAAGGTTCTGTCAGTGCACACTAATAGGGAAGATATATCACAGGCTGAACTGAGAAAATTGCCACTTCACCTGCAGCATTTGTAGTGTTTGTATAAACTTCTCACAAAGCACCAGAACTTTAGCTGACTAAGAACTTACATCAATGTGGTTGAATTTATGTTATCCAAATAAATTTTGTATATAAATCCTTAAACAGCTTATTCTTAGAAATAATAGAAACACTTTACAATGTGACGCACAACATTTTAAAAACACATCTTGGTGGCACAACACATGACATTATATTATTTTCACGTCATATCATGGTTTTAGAATGTAGATGAGTGTTCTACAAAGCAGAAACATCTAGTTTAAATGCAGATCTATTACTGATGACAAGTATTTAGTAAAAATGAGCCAATGATTTTGATGCACTTATTGCCTTAAAGTATCAGTTTCCCCTGAACTTCAGCAAGCTCAATTGAAAAGGGAGCTAAAGCAGAATATTCACAATCAAGAAAAAATAAAGGTAAACACTGTAACTTGATTCTATTTTAACAGCTTTTAGTTTTCCTAAACTTGCATTTTAATTCCTTCTCTCTCACATCAAAAAATGAAATTTTTTACCTTCACTTTGCTGTTATCCATTGCTGTTACATTGTATAAAGTAAAAGGTCAGTGGAAAATCTCTTCTGTAGCTTCTCAGCACATGTCATTAGAGAGTGACTCAAAACACTAAGGATAGCAATAAATCTCTATTTAAATGAAGTCATTCCTTCTTCAGTGTCTAGGTTTAAAGTGATCACTGCAGCCTCAAAATACCCGTTACAGTGCTGTTATACTCTGGGTCCTCGGCTGGAGTGAGCCTGAGCACCACAGTTCACACCCGCTGTGAATCCAGCCCTAGAAAATGAAAGAAAGCTTTTTGGGGGGAGTTACTATGAAAAATTCAACAATAACAGTGGATTACAAAGAATATCCAGGCAAATTATAATGCACAGAGACAAGTTAATGTTTAAAGTAATCTAGACCAACATTAGGAAGGGGGCCTGGCTAAGAAGAGAAAGAAAGTGTGAGGCTGCTTGTTTTCCAGGTGGGGAGAGGAAGAAGGAGACGTGTCCTTTCTTCTGCCTTGGCAGCAGCTTTGTGAAGTGCCTCCTGCCAGGACAAAGCTCAGGAGCCCTGATCTAAATGCACATAAGTTTGGGAAAATGAACATTTGACCAAATGACTGGAAATTACAGAGATCTCTCTTCAGTCAAACTGTACCTTCGAAACTGATGGGACAAAAAATATCATTGACAATACTGATGCCTCCAGAAGAAACCCAAATCAACTTCAGGAAGTGAAATACTGAAATATACATATTTTAAGTATATTCACCAAAGCGTAATTCTTGCACTTTTCACATTTTCCTCTGTGGAGGCTTGTAGGGAAGCAGTGAAATCAATAACTTGTAGTGGATGTGGATGTGGACACTGTGGCTGCCCACACAAAATGCTCCACTGGATTTCAGCAGGAGCTGTAGCAAACAGACTGAGATGTCTGGTCCACATGAAAAATCTCCTCATCACCATGTGTTAAGTCACCCAGTCCTAAAACAAGAGGCTCTGGGTCCTATGCGGCTACTACATAGATGAATCCTTTTACCGTTTTCTTCAATTTTTTTACTCAGGTAAAAATTCCATTGTAGCAGTAAAAGTTTTATTTATTTAAGGCACAAGTAAAAACTGAGCTAACAGTAAAGGAGCTGCTCCAAAAATAGAAGGGGTTCTTTAAAAATACACTTAATATCTGGAACAATTCCAGAAGAACTGGGACTATAAGCAAAACAGAATAAAAATATTTAATCAGTAATACTATTTTCCTTTGTAATACAAACTTTCTAAAGAACATAAGTCTTAGCAGTACCATGTCTGATTTACTTGCACTGGTTCAGAAAATTTTAGTGTGCAGTGTAAAGGAGAAAAAGCTGCGTGGCTCCTAAGAGGAAGATACAAAGCTTCTGTTTTCTTGATCTACTGAACACAAAGTGAACCCAGTGCTCCGTTAGCCTTCGGTCAGGCAGTTCACAAAATATTCCTGTCCAGCCTTGGTAACACTGACACATGAAACGCTGCCTCATGACTTCTATGTTTTTCAGGCTCAGTTTTCCAGTCACTTGGAATCTTGGGCCGATCTCAGAGTGACGGACTTGAATCTTAAAACTATGGGGTGACAAATGGAGGTAAGCAGAGGAGTCACTGTTTTTGCGGATACATCTTCCATTCTTCCTGCACAGGACTTTGCTGCAGAGTTTGGCTGCAGAAGTCACATTAATGACATAATGCCCTAAAGGGCCATCAATATATTGTTTCACAGTTGAACAACTCTCCTGTAAAAAATAAAAGATTGTGACAAATTATTCGGTAGCTAACATTATAGCCAAATTCCATATGTTTCGTAAAACACTAGTACACAACTGTTTGGGGCTCAAGTAAGATATTAAGGTAAATCTTGTTGTATTTACACACTGGAGTAATCTATTGGTTTAAATGAGATTATTTCCATGTGTAAGAAAGATTAGCAAAATACTAACTTTTATTATATTGTTTGGGTGCATAGTAACAATATGCAGTGTTTTAGAGTGATTTGAGCGAAGGTGGTGTGTCCTAGTAAAGAGAAAGATTGTCTGTATGTTAATTTAAGACTAACTAGTTTCTTAAGTAGAGATTTCTGTTAGCTGTCGAAAAGGAGCAATGTGCCACGAATAGGCTTTAAAACATATACATCACAGCTTTGATCCTGAATGCCCTAACTCCTTCAATCTATTGGCAGCTGCATCTTTTTTGGAGACTGGCACAGAAATTGTTGCAACTGTGGCTAAAAAGCTCTGAAATCCTCTGGCTGTTGCTCCAGTTCTGGTTTTCCTCTTCCTGTGCTGAAGTAGATGGTGCTTTGCCAGCGACTTCAGCAGGACAAAGACAGATTGCATCAAAAGTAGAGAGGGCACCAAAGTCTTTTCCAGGTTCAAGAAGGATGCTCTTCCCACAGGAGCATAAGCCAGCCTGCTGTGCCTCCTACGAAAACACACACTACTTGATTTAAAAATATGCTTAATGTCTGGAGCAATTCCAGCAGTACTGGGACACTTGCCCTCTCCATCACTTACAGATGAATTATTTATGAACACTTGAGGAGAGGAAGAGGAGAAAGCAAGCCTTTTCCTGAATTACATTATTCTCCATCTGTCATTTCAACACGGTTTCTACTTAGACCCAGTAGAGCACTCCCCAGCTCACCAAGCTCCATTCTTTCTTCTGTGCAAGAATGAGACTTCTGGCTGTAACTAAGGCACAGACTAGGTGGGGGTAGAGAAGAACTGTTGAGGTTATTCCTAAATAATAATAAACCAACATCACTTACCTTTGAGCTGGCATATTGCATACTCCCCCAAAGAACAACTCCAGCCGCTCCCAAGGCAGCACTCTCACCAATGGTATTCACCAGATCAGTCTGAAAAAGGAAAAGGCCAAAATTGACATCAGAAAATCACAGATATAAAAATAAAAAGCTCTAGGATCCAGGCATCTAGGCACTGCTTTTCTTTTCTCCCTAGAGAAAACACTGGTCCCTGCAGCATAGTATTCACAATAAAATCACTCCTCAGATTAAGGTTCTTCTATTGGAAGGCCTGCATAGTTTTTTGTTCAGGAGCAGAACTACTAATAAAAACATTATTATAAAGTCACAAGGATTCTTTCTAGACAAACTGGAGGAGTAAGAATGGAATGGTGAGACAGTGAATACTTTGTCAGGAGAAATGCAATTAAATCTTATAAAATATGGAGGAAGTATCTTCAAGTCCATCCCCATATTTTAAGGCATGATCAATCCTTTCTACAATAAATGTTTAACAAGTAGCTCCTGATCATTATTTGTAATGACAGATTCAGTAATTTTTCTTAATTAGATGAAGAACCAGCAAACTTCCCTAAAAAGTTAGTGATGCTCTTTGGTTCAGTCTTGTCATCTCTTCTTAGGAGAAAACAATCCAAAAGAAAAACCAAATTACCAGAGTATGGAAGTCAAAGAAATTTGGATTAACAGAATGAATGGACTATTTTATTATTGTTATTTAGTTCTTTATTATTAATAAATAATTTATTTCAGTGTGTAAGTGTGCCTTTTGATTTACTGATGCATAGTAAGAATTCCTATTCCTGAAATATTTGTGGTTGAAGAGCTATAAAAGAAGACATAAATAAATATGTTGGGAAAAGGAGATTGGGCTGAAGGCTGAAAAACAATTACAGAAAAGTCACAGTGAGCAGTAATTTTGACTCTTTACCGAAGGTGAGACCAAATAGTGTAGGAAAATCTAGTGTAGGAGTTTGAACAGAGTAGAGCTTACCTACTAGATATTAAAGAGGGGTTAGAGTGTTACAAGTTAGAAATGGCTTCACCTGAAGTTCATGCTGATAATCATTATCCAAGCAGTCTTTGAGAGAATGTCATTACTCTATAGTTCAGTGTCCTTATAAAAGGACAATACTGTCTGCCGCATGTGTTACTTTTATGTGGGAAATAGTGATTTTTTTCCCCATGGGATTTAATTTGGTAAAAAAAAAGGAGGAAAAAAAAGTATGAATTGAAGATCAAAGTATCAAATGTTAAGAGAATGTGAAATATAACCTGACCTCTTGGTAAAGAGTGATCCTAAACCCTTCTCATCTTCATGCACTTTATAAAGATTGTCCATACACAAAGGCTAGACTATGATTCTAGCCTTGTACTAGCACAGTTCGGATCTCATTAACAAATTAATGAATTTTTTCACTCATAAAAACTAAAGAATCAATAGATATTTGGCATGGTTGACTGAACTAAGGTCTGGGAAACACAAAATAAAGATTTTGTAAATGATATCCTTCAGCAGTTAAAGTTCTTGACCAGAAGTCAGTACAAATGACAGTGGACACAACAAGAGACAGCGATCACAAACTGAAATACAGGAAATTCCACTTGAACATAAGAAAACACTTTTTCACTATGAGGATGGCTGAACATTGGAACAGGTTACCTAGAGAGGTTATAGAGTCTCCGTCCTTGTATATAATCAAAAATCAACTAGACATTGTGCCAAGCAACCTGCTCTAGCAGACTTTTCCTGAACAGAGAGTTGGACCAGATGATCTCCAGAGGTCCCTTCCAACCCCAACTATTCTGTGATTCTATTATCCTGTGGAATCCAGGCTCTATACCCTCACCTTCCACAAATTCCTCTTGTTACTTGGAAAAATTGTTCAGATACAGATCCACAAAGGGATTCTGGCACTTCATGTGTGATTTATACGGAATTAAGATACTTAAATTCAAAAGCATATCCTTAAAGTTACTCTAATCCTCCATATGTATAAATTCTGTAAGCAGAGTGATATTTTCACAACTGAAGTTTCCTAATGACCTAAGCTTCCATTTCTGTGCACATGTAGGATCATTACCTTGTCAATACTGAGAAACTCAGCATCTTTTTCTCATTAACACCAGAATCAAAAACTTGGCATTTGATTGGAAGGCACTTTTCCCTGGGGATACTCAAAGGATAGCCATTGCCTCTACACAGGTGTTAGATGCTTCAGAAAACAGCAGCTCCATTCAAAAAATTGTATGGAATTTCATTTAAACACTCTCTCTCCTCTTTACTTTTCCTCTTCTCTTATTTGTTAATATGAGGGTCTGCTGGTGAGAATCCTCATTCAGGAAGAATTAGAAAGACATGGGTGGTACTTTCCACTCTTCACTCATGCTTAAGATATATGTCACCTCCCACTATGTGGGGGTTAACTTCACCATGAGGTTACAGGCAGCCCTTAGAGAGGTTTTTTTCTTTCAGATGCCATTTCACTCTGCACCATATAATGAAAGATTCAAAAGAGAGCAAAGGAAACGTGTGAACTTAATTCTAAAGGTTATGATTAATTCAACTTATTGATTAGGGGACTTGCTTGCAAGGAAGGAAAACAGATTTTTATCTGTCTAGGCAAGGTTTTGTCTTTTACTGAATGACTGACTCATTTTAAGTACCTCAAAAACCTTTAGTATGGAAGGGCTCTTCCCTGTACAGCCTATGACCATAAGGTTGTACCATCTCATTCGTTCACTCTCTTGCACTCTCATTCTTTTTGGTCTACTAATTCCCTAACCCTTTTCTGATGTCCAACATAGGCTGAAAAGGGGAAAGGGAATACTCCTCTTGTCTTCCACCTATACACCAATATACTTGAACAACCACTAGCGAGTAGGGCATTTTTAAGCAAATGACAGACCTGGATTTCAGCCTCAACAGTCTAGGGAGAGAACTGAACTGAGAGCTCCCACATCAGAGATCAGCAGTCTGATTGCTAGACCGTTGCATAACAAGGAAGTCATGATCATCACTCTTTTCTGCCACAGTCATGGCTAAAATTAAAAGCCTCATACCTCATGTGGATTTTTTTTTTTGGGGGGGGGGGGAGAAAGAAAGAAATGCAAGTGTCCCTCTTAACTTCTGAGAGATGCAGCTTAGAAGCAGAGACAGGGAGGTGCCTCCCTGAAACCTTGAGTAAGCTCCAAGAGAGGCCTCAGACACTTATGTCACTTTTGCAATGATCCTATCTTCAGAGCTGAACCTAGAGTCTTCCTTACAGACTAGTGAGGAAGAGTTTAGCACTAATAGGGGGAGCACTGGCATGGCTCTTCCATATAAACGTAAGTAGACAAACAGATGGACTGCTAAGCAGGTATTCTTGCTTGTAATCCCTGTGGAGTCACATGCAGAAAATATGAGTTTATAGAAAATGTAGATATCATTTTAAATATGGTCATATTGGCATTTTTTCTGGGTGGGAAATCCTATTTCACTATTTGTATCAGATCCTCTGGCATTCATGTTACATGCCTGTGCTAAAGAGACAAATTTCTGGGTTAGCTGCCACCCCGGTGTCTGGTGTTTGTATGAGTGATAAATATTTCAAGAAAGCCTGTTCCCTTCTGATGCTAATTCTTGTTCCAGCTTTTCAGGGCAATGTACAACCAAAGACTCTCTAGACTATCCTGGGCTATATCCTAGCAGGCAGCTGACTTGACACAGAGAAGGATGCTCTATTTCCCATCAGAACTTCTCCATATTTTGGTCAGCCAAGCAACTGCACTGTATACTAAAAAAATAGGAGGTGAGCTAAGCTGTTCCAGTGTATGAGCATGAGAGGAAACAGAACAGTCAGTCCAGGTCACATGCTGCAGAAAAGGAAAAGAATTATTCCTGTAATCTTGCCTTCACATTTTGAACAGTCATTAGTTTCAGACATACTTTTTCTTTATACAGTATTACTAGTGCAAGCCTGGTTTAGCTGCAGGGAATGGCCTCTGTACACATGCACACCCTGGATTCAGAAAGGAGTATCTGCATGTGAGTGAAAGGAGTTGATATCCATTATTCATCATTTGTCAGTTGTCATCTTGCTTTATTTAGTGACTTCAGTCATCTAGTCAGGAAGCACAGATGCTACTGTGCAACCTACCCCTCCCACGTAGTCAACAGTGAATTGTTAAGGAAATTGGTTTCTAAATATTCTATAGACAGCAAACTGCTTATGTGCACTTTTAACAGATACAGAAATCTTTCATAGTGATTGCGATCCCAATTCATTATTTATAAATGGTTTAGATGAATTTTTGAGATACCTTGTGAACGACTCCCCTGATTTCCAAGTGAGGTGAGGGTGAAATGTAGAGCAAACATAGCCATCACATGAGTTTTGCGCCTATGCCTTTTGTCTTTCTGTAGGTGTGCTAGCTAGGCCTGTGTCTCTTCCTCAATGACTCTGACTCACAACCACTGTTTCAATTTATTTTCTTCCACTGTGATATTTGCATCTTTCCTGACACATGCATAAGGGCTTCATACAAGGCTTGAATGTGTCAGCAATTATTCCTACTAGATCATAGTGGCATAACTCTTGTACAACTCCAGGGAGCAGGAGAGCAGTTCTCCTGTCCCAGTTTGTCAGAGCTCAAATGGCTTTTAACTCGGTATCCCGGTTTGTCTGTGATTCTTTAGCTTGGATGCCTGGCATCTTTTCATGTCTCTTTCATGCAAATTGTTTCCAGAGCTCAGAGGTTTCACACTTCATTTGTAGGTTTGTGAGCTTCACCTGGGGGCATCACATGGTTCAAATAGGAAACTTCAGTCTACTGTGCAAATCTGACTGCACAAAAGCATACTTAAAATATCTTCATGACTTCATGGCTATGCAAGAAAACAGGAACAATAATTTCCTGATCATTTCTATTTAAAGTATCCTCAAGTGCAACCCTACCAGTTTCTGGCAGTCCCCAAGCTCTTCTCACAGACTATCCATACTCTGGAGACACAGCAAGCTCTGTCTCCAGGAATGTCAGTGGAACTGGTTACTATGCCTTATTAGAAAATATATATTGGAGCATTACCCAAGGATGATTTTCTGGCTCTCCCCTGGTGGTGAGCTGCAAAGTGATTTTTAAGGCATCTAAAAGTAAATGGCTATATACAATTGAAAAACTTATGAGGAATGTTATTTCAAATTGCCACTGTACTTCTCAGAAAATTGCTTAAGGTAAAACAGTAACGTTACATTACCACAGATGTTGAACTTTGGTACAACTGGTAACAGTTTTCACAGCTTTCAATAATATTCATGGTATTTTTATACTAATCAAGGGATTGACTTATTTTATGAAGAACATATAATTTTAGCCTACATCTCCAAACTACCAATTTATTTCATATTCTTCTGCTTTGAGATCATAAGAATGGCACCTTAGGTGAAATCCTGCATGCACTGACACTAGCAGCTCCCCTTGCCTTCAGTGCGATCTGGCTTTGCCTACTTGTACATGGTTTCTGAGGCAGCTGGGACCTGCGGTTTCTTTTCCCTTTCCTACCCATACTACACAGAAAACAGCTGCAAAGAGTCTCCATTTGCTAAAAATCATTTGATTTCAGGAGCAGTTTGAAACACTTCACAGGCTGGCAGGGATGTACCACAACACTCCTACTCCCATCTCCAGGCTGAAGCAGTCTGTGGCTTGCAAACTGAATCTGCACCTTCTTTCTTTACCTCTTCTTTCCCATTTTCTGTTTCGTTCAGGATTTGTATGAATATAGCTTGACCACTGATATGTATGTATATATATATATATATATATATATATCGTACTCTATCATTAGTTGAAAGACAATTCTATCATTCAAACACTTGGTTTCCTAATTTAAAAGATTCAAAGGTGTTAGTACCAAATGTTGGATCGTGAAGATATTTGAATGTGTTGTACCTCTGAAACACTAGATGGCCAATGCTTACCACACAGGAGTTAGGTGCTCCAGGCCAAACTAGTTTATTTAATTAGTTTATTTCTATACTGAATGAATTTCCCTTTAGAGAAGGAAACAAAAATCCTGAAAGATCTTTTCTCATGAAAGTTTATCTTTCCATTATACTATTCATTTTCTATCTTCACAAAAATTTGACAGCTTCATTCAACAAGCTGTTTTAAAGGTTGAAACATTGGAATGAATTACTTAGAGAAGCAATTTCTTTAGTTTCTTTATAAGAGATTCTCATTAAAAATATACAATGTTACTCTAAAGAAATAGATCAAAACACTAGGATTGACTATTGAAAGATGTAGTGTTTTGTGTTATGACTAATACTTTCTTTTAGAGAGACAGCCTTACATACGAAATATAAATGTATACATGCTTTTATACAGTACTTTCAGAAAGTACTTTTTCTAAGTGGCTATCTACAACCTCTAGATTTTAAAGAAGTCTGTCTTCTTACCTCTGTTAAAACATGAAAAGTATAGGCATAAAATGGTCTGGAGTAAACAAAAACAGGCAAAACGTAGTCTTTTCTAGCAATTGAGGCAATACGTATTGCCTCTTTAACCCGATAGTGAACAAATTTTAGTGCATTTGGACTTGACTTCAATATATAATCCAGATATATGGAAGGGTAGAGACCAGTGCTTTCTTTCCACAGCCAAAGCAGGAGATCATTACGGGAAGATTCAATGGCCGGGCATTTTCCTGTGTACGTTTCCGGGTGTTCTTTGTAATCGTAATTGTAGCAGTCCGGGTAAAGATAGTAACCCCACAAACCGTTTGGTCTCATATGTTCAGCCAGAAGGATAGTGTTGTTCATAAAGCTCTTCCCAGCGTTTTCAAATTCCTCTTTAGCTACTTTCCTAATTTTGTCCTCTGACCACTGAGGGTGCCGTCTCCTAACCATCTCAAGAGATTTATTTCTATAAATGGTTTTATTGCCCCAGTTCCTATCCCACTGGGGTCTCCAGTTTTCCCAGTCAATGACTGCAAGTCCTTGGAATTTCTTCATGGGTATGGAATAGTCAATGTCGGCCTTTGCTTTATTAAGATGTTTGATAAGACTTTCATTTTGTGGCACACCTCCATTCACAGGATCTCCATTATCTGAGTAATAGGGATAGTGTCCCAAATGAGTGTGATAAAAGATTGTCACGTTCGATCCACTCAACGTCTCATTGGTGTTTGATGCAATGTCAAAAATACTGAGATCCAGGTCCACTTTGTACCGCAGCCTGCACTGTTCTGTGGGTGCATTCCAGACAACGATGAAAGGCTTGTGGAGAAGCAGAGGGGCCTTTGTCTGCTTCAGTAACTGGCCACAGTCCATAGTGACCAGCACTGAGATTGCTATCCATTTGACCCAGACATCCATGGTATGTTGTTTTCTGGGAAATTGTTTTAGTGTTTCCTTGAAAACAAAAACAAGAGAAGAAATATTAGAAAGACATTAGCCACCTTTGAGGCAGAGAAGATGACAGGGGAATGTCTTCCAGTTTGATTTTCTTAACATTACACTCAGTGCAAATCAGAAAAAGTACAGAACTATGGCTTGGAAAACTTAAGTCTGATCTCAAATGCTTGTGAAGACTTTTTGATAGACTTCACTGTCTGGAAGCATGTTCTGATGTTCACTCTTTTTTTGCTTTCTACTTCTCCCAGACACCTCACGCATTTGCTACAGAACTTTCCGTTACACTTATTTGCTCCTTGATGTCTACGGGAAATGCGTTAACAACAGAATATCTTAAAAGAACAGTATAAAAAAGAGCATGATGCTTATTTCAAATTTCACCTTCCAAGTATGTTCTGCTATGGTCTGTCTTTCTTAGAATATTATCACTGTGAGGCTAAGGTTTTCCTTATTATCTGTATATGCTAATGATCATAATAGGAAAAATAATTTAAACAGAAGCTATGACAGAAGCATTTACCTCACACGGAGAGGTAAACCAACAGAACTCAGAAATGCTGCAGTTTTTAGGACATCTGAAAAAAGTGTGTTGTTTATCTGCTATTGATCATTGTCTTTATTTTCTAAACATTTAGATGGAAGAGTGATCATCAATCTGCAGTCTAGAAGGCTGTTGCTATTAACGGCTTAAGATAGTTATTACACTGAAAGTAATTGAAAGTCTTTAAAATATTAAAGAAAATAAACAATGTTAAACATATTTGAACTAGCCAGAAAAACATCCTGCATCTTTGAAAAGGGGAGTTAGTCTATATAAGTGGGTGCTTATTAATGTTTTTTTTTCCTTTCAGGCTCTGAAAGGAAATTGGCTATGGGCCATACTGGTCTAGTGACTGCTAGTGCTGTGGGCACTGTCAGCGCTCCAGGGTTGCTGGCGCCCAGGGAGCCCAAACCTGTGCTTTGAACCCCGTGATGCAGCTGTTCAGCACTGCCCCAGCCGGCTGCTCCAAAATCTCTCCCTGCTGCTCTCTCTTGCCCAAGAAGGGCTCAGCTCTACGCTGGATTTGTTATTCAGGCTTCTTCACTGGGTGGTACAGTTCATATTACTGGTACAGATGATCAAACGCTATACAGCACATCCAGCTTACATACCAGCTTGAACCTAGGGATCACAAAATTGACTTCTCTTTAAAAAAAAACATTACATCTATCATATGATATAGTTTATCCTCTCTGTTGTTATCTTCTGTCATTCATCTATCATGTTTCCCAGTTTTATTCTCATGTTAAACGTCTGTGCTGTATACTCAATTCATGCACTAGCCATGTCAATTTGAATTCTGAATCTAGATGCTTCCCTATATTTACATTCTTTTTTAATGATTTCCTTCCATGACTGTAAAATCAGCCCAAGTTATCCAGTCGTAATCTAGATATCTTACTTATAGTAGCTTCAATTGGCCCTAGTATATCCTCAGTCAGTTATAACAAGTTACATACATATACAACTTAACTCATTTCCTAGGTAATAGGAATATTAATTTATCACACCTAACGATCTGTTATAGAACCATTAGATCACAGCTGAAGCAGATAGGTTTCTTTCTTTTCAAACCATTATAGCCAATAAGCTATTCTGAATACTAGATTTTGTAGCACTTCTTGGATACTGCCTTTTTATCTGTAATGGAATGTCAAATCTACAGGAAGGCTGCAGACACCCCTATCCAAACCCCTCAGTAGACCTCTTAAAGAAAGAATCTGTTTTCTTTTGTTTGAAAAAGTATTGTCTTTCGTAAGTGATACTACCCAGCATTCTCCCCTGCCATTTGTCC
Organism: Rhea pennata; assembly: GCF_028389875.1. Lineage (NCBI taxonomy): Eukaryota > Metazoa > Chordata > Aves > Rheiformes > Rheidae > Rhea > Rhea pennata. Next base: position 24,021,423 of record NC_084663.1, read on the forward strand.
CCTGGGTTTGACGGGTATTTTTCCTAGCTATCACTACTCTTCTGATCTTCTCCCACTCCCTTAAGTCCTTATTTTGTCTTTTTATCTCCCACAGAAGAACATTTTTCTCTTTTACCTCCAGTCCTGTGTCTTTCATCCTCAGCCCTAGGAAAGAATCGAGCCCCACTCTCCGGTGGTCTGCTAAATTGATATTTTCCTAAGTGGTGGAGGAGAGCAAGCTGCATGAAGCAGTGGTTAGAAGGAGTGCAAAAAGAGCAGAACAGGAAAAGGCCAGGACAGTGGGACATCCCAGGAGTGAGCCCTCATCAACAAGCTTCAGATTTATGCTCTGGTTTCCTTATGCTGCATGCCTAAATACAGATTTAGCTCCTATGTTTGAAAACTTTGCTCATAATCCTTCATATTCCATTAATGATAACATCCATGAATGAAGTGGCAACTGCTATGGGGCATCAAGCTGGTACTGCATATGAACGTGCCTACTAGGAAGAGAAGCCAACTTATTTTCACTCCACTGATCAGCTGGAAGGAAGTCTTTTTCTCTAGTATCCTTCAGTCAGAGCCTTGCATAACCATCTAAGTAACGCCATAAGTTAAAAAAAAAAAAAGAAGAAGAATTTGCTTCCTTTGCTGTTACACTCAAACTGCTGAATACATTACAGCACTTTGCATTGCTTCTTTGACCTGATTCAGTACATTTGTAAGAGCTTTTCCATGATCAAGACAGGCTTGCTTTTCTGTACATGAGAATAAACCCACAGTGCAAGATTTTTCTCTATCAGTGATAGCTCAGATGAAAGAGGAAGAGCGAAATGGGAGAAAGAAAAGGTGTTTAGTGAATTTTTGTGTAAGAAAAAACTCAAGAGAAGATCCCAGCTGCCTAGTCCCACCATCCAAATGTTGATATTGTTCAGTCTTATGTTATTATGAATATATAATTAGATCATTTTGTCATGTATTCATGACTAATTCAGTACAATTCTTTTCTAGAACTAAGGCCCATAGGCATTACCGCAATGCGGACAATAAACTCTAACAGTGATAGGCCAGGAAATATATAATAGGGTAATTCTAAGTGATATTTTTAATTCTTGGCCAAAGCTTGTTGCTATCCTTGACAAGGCTTTAAATAACACCACAGCTAACAAAATGAATATATTTATATCAGGATCTAGGCTATTCACTGAAGATGCAAGGGACCCTGGCTGCCTCGCTCAATTGTAGACATGTAGAAAGTAGGTGTCTTCCTCAGAAAATGGAAACACACTATGAGGAGGTGGAACCCAACTAACCTTGTTCTAGATATTTAGAAGTTTGGGGAGCTCATCTAGAACAGTCATTCAGGATCCTTCAGCAAGGAATGGGCACCTCCCAAAGTTGCTACAAGCTCCCTATTTTAGACTATACGGAAGCAGTCACCCAGCTCCATTATCCCAGAGAGGTGATAAGTGCCTAGACAAGGTAACATGCCTAACTTTTAGACGTCTAAAAGTGCAAAGCATCTTCTGCTACTCTTTAAAAGATACAGAGAGAGACAACCCATATGCATAATTCCTTAAAGGGTAGAGAATTCCCCAAAACTTGTTCTATAGACAAAGTCCAACAAAGATGCATTAATCTGTGATGAGCTTTGATGTTATTGTCACAGGAAAATCTCATTACAGTTCTTTTATTTTGCTTCAGAACACTATCTGAGGCTATGTGAAACAAGTTTTCAAAGGAACAGGTAAGTCTTACCTTTAATACTGAAAAAACAAGACAGAATAAATTATCTGCTGTTTCCCAAATGCATGAAACAGTCTCTAAGCAAGAACAAAACATCGTTTATTACAGTTTCCACTGCTGTTCGTTTGGACTATGGGGTTTTTGATCTCATGCATGAGCATTAATTGGGCTGCTTTAATCCCTATTTTTTTTAATGAGCACAGGCATCAACGATTCCATCTTGAAGCTCATTATCAACCTCGATCCAAATTCTCCTGTTTTCCTGATTCAATGACATGTTGTCATGATTAATTTAACTATTCAAAGATGCACATATCTTTCTCAGGCACTACAGTATTTTCAGAACAGAATCTATTCTCAGTGTTTCTGCTCTATATTCTAAAAACAAAAATGAATTCTCCATAAGTTAAAAAATTAAGGCCTGATTTCATGATCACTGAAGTTGAACAGGGATTCCAATACAGTCCAATGGTGTTTTCCAGACAGACAATTTTGCTCTTCTGCCGTTTTTACTGATTATCCCAAGCTTCTTGGGATACAGTACAACAGCACATTACAGTACAACGCACCATGTTATAGGTGATACTTTAGATTAGAGTTCATATGTTGGTCATATAATGGCAAGCCAATGCAATTTTGTAATAGCAAATGCAATATCTCATTTTATACTCTGCTTGTATACTGACTTGTCAAGAGAGTAAAATTCATACATTTAACAATAATACTATTCTGTTTTGTCATCTTCTGCTGGTTTTAATTGTCCTTGAAGATTAAGGCTTTCCATCTCTTCTGGATAAACAGCTGATTAACGTGGACATATCCGCTATTCAAATTTCATTTCCAAAAATGGAACATTTTAAGTGTTTTGACTACTGGTGGAGTTTTATGTCAATGGACCACAAAAATAAGAAGCTTTCATCAATCAACTAAGCATTTTGTAAAATTTAGTAATCTCTCACCATGTATTCTCTGGGGATTTCATTTCATCAAAATTCTTTTATCTGTCACATAAGAATCTTACAATATTTCTATTTCTTTTTTCATGCTCATTCCAAATGGATACAATTTCTCTAAAACTATGACAAACTATGCCATAAAGTGAAAGGTAGATTCTAAGCAGCGGCTGCATTGAAGCAGAGAGAGCATGTAGTTTTAGACCTAATTTCAGCTAGGATTTAAAGGTGTTTTAGATGACATTTCAATTTTCTGAAATGTATATAAAGGTGATCTTAAAAACTAAATCACATAACAATTGCAACACTTGGAAGCCTGTAACCTACGACTAGGTACATACACAGCTTACCCTTGCTTCTGAGAGAAAGGGGAAGACTATAGTCTTGAAAATAAGCTGAAATGTATGCAGCATGATGGGCAGTGGGAAAGTAAGAACTCGTAGATACGCAATTTTACCTATGAAGTATGAGGGTTAGATTATGTATCTTGTCATTGAACTCCATAATTATTTCACAATTCAGAAACATATTTTGGAAAAAAAGAAGAAAATTTCCTACAATAATGGCTACTTCAGATACCATCATTAGTCAATATCTGGCTATTATAATTTAAAAGCTAGAGTTGGAAAGGCAGAATGTGTTTTATTACATACTAAAGAGGAACGTTTAAATCATATAGGAAAGGTGATGTTTTCCAGCTTATTTAGCAGACAAGAATCATGCTGTGTGGCTTAAACTAGATTTATAACACTTTACCAAGGTACTTTCAGTCTCCCAAATGTACTATTGACTTCTGTCTCTCAATTGCTAAATATAAAGCTGTACTTACTTTCACTGTAGACACACATCCATTTTAGCTAAGTTTTCTCATATCTGGAGGGAAGTATTTTGCTTGGAAAAAAAAGTATAATGGCACTTAAAAAGGAAATGAATGTAAGTGAATGCATTATTTGTATTCCACCGAAGAATGTATCAAATTGGCAGTAAAAAGAAATGTCCTTTCCTGCACATAGGCTAACCACATTTGGGGTAGAAATTATTATTATGGCTAAGTACTATAGACATTTCAATTATAATTATATAAAAAGAATTCACAATAGAATCACATTTCAAAGTGGCTTGCAAATGGTTTGAAAAATCTTGTGCATCAACACATTATTCTCTATGACAAACAATTTTGCAGGATGCATTTACCAGATATCATGTGTATATCTATGTAAGCATGCATATTTCTCTGTTTTCTTATGATATAATGGAAAGGTCAAATCTATCGACCAATTTGCCATCCTACTCCCTGTCTGCTATTACTTTTCTACTTCAAAACTGTTGTTTTTCCTGGTCTTGTTGAAAAGACAAGGTGGACACAGACTGACTTCGTTATTCAAGTGTCATTTCTCTTAAATTTTCATTAGCATCACATTTAAGAAAGATTAAGGAAGATTCACTGGCTCCTCTCTGCTCTCCCTTTTTCAGTCTCATCTCACATTATCCTAATTCTCCATGTACAATTATTTCTCAGACTAAACTAAAAGTTAAAAAGTGAACACAAGAAAAAAGTAACTGCAAAGGTTTGCAGTCTTGCTTCCAGATCACTGGAAGTACAAAAGGGACACATGATTAACTATTTCCTTTCTGTGAGTCATATTAAAGTTCACTTTCAATTGGTGAATAGAGAGGCTTAATTCCAAGGTGAAAAGTAGCATCCTTTGCGTTTGTGTGCAAAACATGTGAAAAGAAATTCAAAGAGCAAAGGGGTAGAGGGTCAGACCTACACAGTCACTGTTGTGGCTGCTGACTTTTGGGGAACTGTGGATTGTTCATTTTAAAGCAAAGAGAAAACTCTGGAGGACATTCTTGGATGCATCACAGTTTTACAATAAGTCATATTTGGACCAATGTAGGACCAAAAGTCTGCTTAGGCATTTCCTGTTTAGCTTTATTGTTTCTGTGATGTGCAGCTCATGTCATGCTTTAAACTGAGAGAAAAGACTGTAAGCAAGCATAGGAATGAAAAATAAAAAAAATGGTATTGAAAAGATGCATTTCCCATAAAACCCGTAATTTTTCTCTTCTATTAAAACCAGCCATTTTAATACTTCATATGTCCTATGTTATCCCTAGTCTATATGTAACTTCTTTATAGGACAGTCTTCAGAGGTCAGACTCTGCTATCTTTACTGGCATTGTCTGGCCAAGTCCTCACATTTGTATCAACAGCTCTTGAAGGCTGTTCAGTTTGATAAATGGTGGTGGAATTTCACCTCAGCCAATGCCATAAGACTGGTTTAATAGAAATACAAATCACTCCTTAAACTACTTCCACATCGGAAAAAAAAAATCAGTAAAACCAAGAGACTTGTAACTTTCCTTTTCCATCTCAAATTTTTGATGTGTGAAATAGCTGAAGTTTTAGTTGTATTTAAAAGCTAGAAACACTAGCTGAGGTTAACAACAGGCAGAAATGTCAGGTTTGCCCAGTGTCTTGGCATCAAATCCTTTATGTCTGTAACTAATTACATTCGTTCCATTAGTTTTTTTGCCATCAAAAGTTCTCCTCTGTCCATGAAGTTAACACTTTGGCCTGTCCAGAAACAAATCTAGAAGCTAAATTTATAAGGCAGGATTTGTCCTCAGAATTTGAACTCCTGAAACCAAAGAGTGCTCCAGACATTTGTGTATCCCTCCTGATGAAAAATCACAAAGAGTGATCCAAGGGACCCCCTGTGGCTCCCTCCTGGTCCTCACTTCTGAATTTTCTTCTCAGGGTATGGAGAGATTCTCATTTTGACTTGTACTCAGGGCAGGGATAGGTCACACAGTCAAGCCTGGGCACTGGGTAGCTTCAGGTCTCACAGTCCAGACACTGATAAAGGTACCTGTATCTATATATTGTCCCCAAAATCCAACAGGGTGGCAGGATTGGTACTTCTTATCACTCATTCCAGGCAGACAGGTAAAATGCTCAACCTTGCCTATTCGAGGTATACAGAATTTAGGCATCTAAACACTTAGGTTTCAGTGCCCCAGTGTTGCAACATGTCAACCCTCTCCTCATCCTAAATTCTTTCGGATCCCATTTTTGGAGCCTACATTTTTTTTTTTCTGAATTGGCCCTACCTGGCCTGAGTACAGCTTGCCCAATCCCAACTGGATTTTCTATGCCCAGGCTCGTGCTTCCTACGCGCTCCATGAGAAAGCTCATAGGTAGACACGCACATGCACATGGAGAGGCTCTCAGGATAATTTCCTGAACTTTATTCCCTCTTGGCTCTTTTTTCTCATTGCCCCTTTGCCGCTAACACGGAAACCTCACATTGTTTTTCAGATGTGAATTTTTAACATGTTGTTAGAGAGAATAATGTTCCCATTCCAATGGAGCATATTGTGAAATTGAGACACAAAAACTTTTAAATAATTTACTAGCAAATCTGTAACAGAGGGAAAAATAAGATAAGCATCATGATTTCCAGTTCTGTGTTTTACTTAAAAGACCATTCTGTCATTTTAAATCACAAGAAATTATGGATGATACTTCAAATACCAAGGAAATATAAGTTAATTTGGATTAATTCTGTCCATGCAGTAGAGGGACAGTACAAATATTTATACGTATCTGTGCCACAAACAATCTTTCAATTTCTTAAGTATTGAGTAAAAAGACATATTTCTGAATGGAGGAAGCTATATAAAACCTAGAATATTGTATATTTTTGTGTGCCTAATACACGAATTCAGACTGTATCTAATATATGAAGCGTTGATCTGACTTGTTTTATTCAAATCCATGCCATTCACATTGACATTGGAAAAGGTCTAATGTGTCATGTTGTTTCCAATTCCACTTCTACTGCAATATATTCTAGACAAAAACATATTTTAGAAAAAAATATTCTCAGTATTTGTGTTAAAAGTATAAAAGATTATACCTATACATATAATTTGAATAGTGTTCATTGTTTTTCAAATGTTATTCCATTAAAGTACTTTGCAAATAATAAAGGAAAAAAAATAAATTCTACTTTTTTGCCTTCTTGAGGAGCCATGTTGATTGTAAGAGCTGTTAAAGCTTTATTTCCCTGAGAAATTAAGTAAGACTAATGTCCTTTGCAATGTTCAGGATATTATTCTTCTGGCTCTGGCCCTTGGTGGGTGAAAATAGAAGTGCATGCCAGTAGTATCCTGAAAAAAAAAATCTTACTGGTTTATAGATTTTCCTTTTAATGTATTAATAAACACTTTTCACCAAAGATTATGAACATTAATTGGCACTAACAGAATACATCCTACCTTCTGGCATGTAATTTTTAATAGCTATGAGAATGTATGAATGGGCAATACAGTACAATAAATAATACATGAGTTAAATTGTTGTGAAGCATTTTACACAGTTTTGTTTTTTTAACACAATCTGCTTAATTCAAATGTTCATTTTTGAAAGCATTATTATTACTAGAGGCACTTATAAAACAGAGAATATTAAGTCAAATTGATAACACAGAGAATTCCTGTAATCAGAAATGGCTTATTCTGGAGAAAATACTATAAGCTAAATTAACAGTAGCTCTCTCTGAGATAAATTCTGCTTTCAGACCTGTAACTCAAGGAAATTCAATTGAAATTAATTGATGGGTGTAAATCTGGAAATATTCCAGCTGAAATAATGGAGTTATTATGCATTTATAATCTTGTGAAAGGAAAAATGAATCCTTCAGTCAGTGAAAAAACTAATACTTTGGCAAATCTTTAAAATAATTGTGTATATCTACTGTAAATGCTTACAGTAAATAATTCCTATTTTTTGGATATCACAGCAGGAAATATTAGCACTTTGTTGAACAGAAACTCAGAACAATTTGGAAAACAATGCATAAAGCTTCTGAGGTGAAATTAGCATATGACTATTTTCGTGCCAATATTCAGCTTCTTTGGCAGTCTACATTGCCTCAGAAAATGAATTCAAAATTCACTAGATCTATAGAGCATGACATATTAACACAAATCATTAATGAACAGAACTCATTGTCAAACATCTAACTACACCCTTTTGGGGGCTACTTCGGAGCCCAAATTTCAAATATACTGACTGTAGATGATGGAATGTATTACTATATAGCTATATCACTGAAACATTTACTTTCTGTGGCTTTTTTTCTAATGAAAAAGGGAAAGTTTTATTTTTTGTATGAGATTAACTATATGACTAACTTACGATTAGCTGCTTCCTATGTCTCTAGCGTTGAGTGCATTTAAGTATTAAATTGATTAATAATATTGTGAAATCCTATTTAAAGTCAAAACATTCCTCTTGTTTTTCAGATGTGACTTTTATTCACAGACAGTTTTTCAAGATCAATTTTATAATCAAAAATTGTTGTTAGACATTATAAACAGTGTAAAGCACCACAGCTATTTGAAAGGAATATAGAAATAAAGTGACATGCTACAGAAAATAATATAGAAAGCTTTTCTACTGTTAGACTACAAGCAGAAGAGAAAACTTTGTCTTTAATGATTATTAATTGAGTAAATAACATGGCACTTACCTCTCTAAAATCAGTGAACGGCAGAAAACTTTAGTGGAACAATTTACAATAGCTGATGTGTTTGTCCTGGGAATTTGTTCTTCCTAATGAGTAGACTTTTAACTAATGAGAAATTCACAGGATAGGAAGATTAGGGCATAATTTTACCTAACTGTCACCATGCAACTGCAAAATAAATAAATAAATACATAATTTAATTAATTAATGCATTAAAAAGTTAGCCATAACTATTGAAGCAGCCTGGATCTCATAAAAATAATTTTATATTGTCTGCTCTTGTGAACTAATGGGGGAACGACCTAATCAGTGTTCAAGAAGAATGAAGTTATGTTTTGAGAGTTACATACTCTCAGCTCAGTAAGTGACAGGCATTAACGGTGGGGACAATTTGACGTCTGCCTACAGTGGACTACTGCAGAGCAGTGAAGGGCTACTTGCAAATCAAAACAAGCAAAATAGTTCAAGAATAACTGCTTTAAAGAGAGCAGTTGGGCATAGACCTCCCCAAAGTTTATCCTGAAATGTTCAGCCTTAATATTCCCTGAAGAGACCATCCGTACCAGAGTGCCTGGCAGGACAGACCAGTCCATGTAGACAGCAGCCACATATACTGCTGCTCAAAGAGACTTGGAAAATGATTTAGCACACAAGAAACTTAAATGAATACATTCTACCTGAGTGAACACTTGAAAATACATCCAACCTATAGGAATTTTATAGAGGAAGATCTCTAAATATTTTTCTATTAAAGTAGTGCAGATAATGAGGTCAGAAATGTAGTCCACATTCCCATGTGGGAACTGAGAAGTGTTAAAGAAAGAAACTCGAAGTTTCCTAATCTTGTCAAGTATGACTGCTGCCATTTAAGGTTAAGTATTAAAATTGAAATAAATACAGAAAACAAGTACAGAGAACTATTGAAACAACTACAGATTTTTGTTGCTGTTGCTACATTTGGCCACAGATCTGCACAATTATTCAAATTAAATAGGAAGCAAGTAGCTCCCTGAGCCCTGGAAATAACAAAGCTGTTTCCTACAGACTTGTGTGCATCATTGACTGAGCTCCAGTCTAAGTTTTCCCAAGGTTGAGATATTCATAAAAGATCTTTTCCTGTATTGATTGTCCAGCCTACGATGCCATGCAGAGCACATACTGCAATCTTTCCCTTCAGATAGGATACTTTTATTGTCTTTTACTCAGAAGGTTGTTTTCATCAGTACGTAGAAACACATCAGTCTTTGAGAACTGTACCACTCCTGAATGTTTGGCTGAGAGTAACAGTTGGGGGCTGACACACAATTACGCAGGCAGACAGACTTGCATACATATTCACACTCACTCTGAGCGCCTTAGCTTCTTCTCTACAACAAAAAAAGACAGAAACATCTTCTAGTGACTGAGCTAATGTCCACCACCTCCAGTAGGTATGCATGGTATACTGTGCGTTTAATAACGACCCACTGATGCCATGGATGAGGCCCTGTTATATGCTCCTCCTACGCTCTGTATATACCCCTCTGAGAGGAGATTTGCCTTGGCACTGCCCACTTATTGCAAAATCTTTTTAAGGGTTAGCATCCTCTGCGAGCCTCAGTTCTAGAAAACCAAGCCTCAGCAGCCATGCAGTGTTAATACCTGAGTGATAGTATCCCTATGATATTCCTCCTTCATTTTCATTGCTGTTTTGTTTTTCATTTAGCTCTACTGTTTGGTTTTTTTAATCATGTACTCAGAAAAATATGAAGTAAACTGATGCATAATTCATAAAGAATTTATTTTGATGATCCTCTTTGCTCTATCAGTTCAAATATACCACATAAATAATAACCTTATAATTAAGTATGTTATTAAAATAATCAGTGTGCACAAGTCTCAGTTAAATACATGGTGTGCACATGCACTTGATTTATGTAAATATACAAGTAAAATCTTAGGTTCAGTCAAAAGATTAGACCTCAACACAGTTAAAATACATTGGTATTGTGGAAGAAAACATCTCAAATTAACCACTAACAAATACCGCATTTCTTTAACTGAAGTGGGGAAGAACAACAAATTTCAAATAAATGATTTGCAGCCTACCAAAATATTGTTTTATTCAGAGATGCTTACAAAAGTGTATCCTATAGGATAAACAGGAGACAAAACGGAACTCAAGAACTTGTTTCTTCAAGGCATCCCTAGTCATACAGAAAGTACTCCGAGCTGCCAGCATAAGAAAAATTCTTCCGACCATTGGGGAAAAAAGCTAGCAAAAGCAAAATCGTGTGTTCAGGACTATGAAATAACCTCAAACAATCTAGAATGGAAAAAGTAGTTTTGATATCAAGTAGTTTCTGCTTGACAATACTACTTGATGGTAACAATGATACTTAATAAAAGTCAGCTCAATACTGTAACACATCAAAGGTTTCTGTCTTTAATCCTTCTTTCTACCTGCACTTTTTGAGGGCACTAAGAACTGAGTTTGTTTGCTTGCTATTGCTTTTTTTTACTTTATGTTACAGTTACATTTGATATTTGAGAAATGAAGATCACCAGAGAGTTGTAAGAATTGACAGGAGGCAGCAGCTATAGATTCCTGCCATGTGACAATTGTGTATATCCACATGCATAAATATATATATATATACATATATATATTTAATTCATACAGATACCAAGACAACATTGCTAAGATTTGAAGTCTAGCTCCTGCCAACTTCCCGAGTTGCACTGAAAGCTTTTGCCAAATCTGCGAGCCTGGAGTAGTCTAAGATTTTTTTTGTCTTTTTTTGTCTAGGATGTGAGAATGTTTAACTCATGCTGCATCTCTCTAAACTCAGATACTCCTAGTCTAAATCAGAAACCTTAGCAACTTTTATTAATTCATTTGAGCAGATGGACCTCAACTCCAGTCATGCCGTAGAAGACATTAAAAATGTTCCCTGAGGCAGAAGAAATCATGGATTGTATGGAAAGTCCATACATAAATCCATACATGTATTTTGAATTGAATTCCCTCCCAGGAGTCTATTTTATTAAAAGCTGTTGTTAATGAAAGTGATGCTTGCCCCTGTGGTCATTTTTTCAAAAACACATCATTGACTAAAGATGCAAACAGATGTGAAGTGACATTGTTAAAAGCAATTTAACTATTTGGGCCTGGTAGGACTAATGGCTTGTATTTCCCCAAATTATTTAAATACTTAATTTCTGTTTCTTAGTGATTTCAGTGCAGTCAGGCATCTAAATACTCTTGGGTATAAGATTGATAACATTGAACCAGTTTTGGCATGTGTGAAAATATCATTAGTTATCTGCATTTTAAGCCCTTATGTAACATTACAAATCTATCCCTTCAGAGGTTAGCGAATAAAAGGGTTACAGGGATAGGTATCTTTTTTATTTTTATTGAAACATATTTAATCATAAATGCAAGACATTTGATTTTAGGGCTAGATAAACCAAGACCCTAACACATCCTAAAAATCACTTGGTTAAACTGCCTTTCTCACTCCCCGTTTGGACAGGAATGAGCTTGCCTTGGGACATTTGTACCTTTTTGCCAGCACTTCTGACTCAGACTCCTTTTTGGGGAATACCACCGCAATGTGACATTATTTCATTGACGTTTTTCTGAAGTTAAGGAAGTTCAGACCATTTCTGCCACCTTGTCTCAGTTGCAGGCCCAGAAGTCAACCTCCGATACCTCTGTCATATCTCCTCCCTTGAACTACAGGTCCAAGTCCAACATACTCCACTTATTTTGCCTCTTCCTGGGTTGGCTGTTTCCTCCTCGTGCTAAAATCTCACCCCAGAGATGCCAGGCTGCCTTTTGCTGAGTTGCCACGGCAACGCACGGATGCCAGGCCATAGGAAAGGGCTGATGCTCCTTCAGGTAGGATTCTCCCTGAATAATGCACGCACAATCTGTGCGTGGCAATTTCCTTATATAGAAAGGACAGTGAGCGTAAGCAAGTTCGGGGTGAAATAAAGCCCACACCTACGAATCTCAGAGCAATCACATGTCAGCCAATGCTGGTACAAGGCTTGGGCTAGCAGCCTGGTTTCATCAGGAGAAGGAAAGAACAGAGATTTAACCTAACATTACAAAGAAATTATATAATGAAGTTAATGCTTCTAGCCAACAAATCTCAAATGTTCCCATTTAGTAGAACACAAAATATAAGAAAACTAAAGATTAAAGCCCCCTTAATTTTCCCTATGTTTTCTAAAGAACATAAAATCTATTAAGACTGAACCTTTTATGGCTTTCCTCTGCATTAAGCAAATACTTAATTAGCTGGATAATTGCAAAAAAAGTTCACTTTATTAACATTTTCTGAAAGCATTTGGTGGCTCATTTAACCACAGTTTTTAGGTATTCTTGCAAGAGACTCCTGAGAATACAGTAAGAATATCAGGTCTTTGCACTTAGATAGCAGAGATCTTACCCTGGTGCTGGTTATGTTTACAACACAGAGATAGTGAATATTTAAAGCTTAAAGTCTGCAAACATTTATTAGCTTATCAGACTCAGAACATCATTTTCGAAAGATAAATGTTTTGGCAATGACTTCTGCAAAATCAGGTCTGTGGCTCCTCAACTCTTGGTACATATAGCAAGTAGAGAAAAGAAGATTGAAGTCTCTGACCCCCTTTCTCTGAAGATAAGAGTCTTCAGATCTGAGACACTCCTGTCTAAAGAGGTACTTTACTAAAAGATCCTTTCATCATTTTTCTGTATATTGCCATTATTTTAGCACCCCTTCAGAATAAAATCTTGTGCATTCTCTTTTTCCTGTGTTTAACTGATTTTTCATTGTCATGCAAAAGCTACTTCAGACTAGCAAGAAAGTTGATAATGTCACCATCGTACAAGAAGAGAATAACTAACAGACCTCATTCCTAGTTGAATAGAGAAATTAAGTTATATTTAAAGTGTAAAGAGGAAGAAATGGAATTTACTGCTCAGCTTCACGCAGAGAAGTTGCTGACTCACAAGCCTGTATGGCTGATGGTACTTTCATGCAACAGCAGGAGCTAAATGAGTAAGGAGAAAAAAATGTCAGTTTATGTTTGCTAAAGAGGAAGTTAAAGAACAACCATGATTTCCCATGTACTTCTGCAAGGCAGTTTTGTTGTATTTCTATTTTATAGGCAGAAAGCAGAAGCTGGGTCCTGTGGATAAATCTTATCTCTACAATTTTCTTAGATTTTCTAACACTATATAAAATCAAGTAGGATTGTAGAAAATTAATCAAGTAATTCTGCATATTGAAAAAGTAAAGTTTTTGCTTCTACAATTAACACCTGTCTTTTGGATACTTAAATGAAAAAAATAGATAGCACTTGAGAAAAAAGTCTCTGTTTATCTGAAAACACTCTTGCTATACAAAAATTACAAGAAACCCACTGCTAACTAAAGTCCTTCACACTTTATCCTTATTATCTAAAGTTAACTCTGTAAAACAAAATTTGGGTGAGTAGGCAGGGTAAAAGTGATCCACTAATAAGACTAAGGGATTCATTTTTCTGAAGTTATTCGGCTGATACATAAAAATATTTGTGAAAGTGTTTGCTCTAGTCATGCTTTTTGGCCTTTTGAAAGTTCTTTGTCAGAAAGGGAAGAGGAAAGACTGTAAAAAGTGCTGAATATGAAACAAAAAGAAGAATTATGAATCAACATAGCCAAAAGATGTTCAGGAGACAGCCAACTGCAGCTTCAGTTGGGTTCATCAGTGTGACCACCTCAACCGAACAATGTCCACTGTAGCACCCACAGCTCACTGGGGTTGCACACCTTAATTGCATTGTTGCTAAAATGTGGGGTGAAAGGCAGTGTGCTCCAGGTCATAGCAATCTGGGGCATTTGTGTTTGCAGAGGTTGTGATGGTCAGCAGCCCTAGTAGCAAGGACTACAGCAATCAGTAATGTGTGAGAGACTCACCTCATATCTCCGACGCAAGCCCCCTCTAAAAATCATTTGTCTAGCATCTTAACTTCTTTTCAGCTTCTTTCCTTCTTTGTATTATTTTTTCTCAATCATTTTGCTTCCTGTCTAATAAGAACCAATCTTAGCCAGGCAGGAAGTCTTGACCTTATTATATTTATTACTTAGTGTAGTAAGTTAAAACCCAATCTCAAACAACCAGATCTAGTTCTAAAAAAAAAAAAAAAAAAAAAAAAAAATTCCATGAATTGTAGAGAGGAAATGTAGAGAGGAAAGTAAGTGCAAAAAGGCAAATGTTTTTCCTGGCCAGAAGAACAGTTTAGATCATGTGCTTCAAAAGCTACCCAGATACAGAAGCTATATTCTTCTGCCTTTGCTATTCCTTCCTCCTGCCTCTTCCTACCAGTGTGCTTTGTTTTGCTTTACAAGGAAATATGATTCAATTTTAACTATGAAACACAAAAGCCACTGTCTGAAGTTAACACTTTTTTTTTCCCATGGAAAAGACATTAATTATGATTTTAAAGACTACAAGATGAAAGCTTCTTTCCTGTAAAAAAGGTGTATCACATAAAAAAGGTAGAAATCTTTAGGAATAAGGTGTACTGGAGTTTCTAATAGGGTTAGGTCCAAATTACATTTACTTCTTTGAAAATCCTGTCCTTAATTTTGGTTTTTGGCTCTCTCTCTACTCTCTATTACTCTTCCTTTTTTTGGCTTTTTAATAAAAATGAAATATAATTTGCTTCTTAGATGTAAAAAACAAGATTCTTACAACAGAATCTTAAATCCAGATTTTTTTGTAAGTAAAAGAAGTAATGGTCATTTTCTAAAAACATTTCTGTCTCATATATAAACTAATTTTCAATTTTCAAGCACAAGATGTATGTACATATGAGGAAATCTCACAGGAAACTGGATTACTGCATCTGAGAAACACCCTATGAGATTTAGGCTGAGACATACCCTTAGGCTTGGAGCTAACCTAAACAAAATAGGTATGGAGCCATCACACCACTGTGAGTCATGCAAACTCTCATACTCCTGCAATTGGAAGTAGACAATCTCTTTGGACACTCATTGGGATGGTAAAATGTTTCAGGTCATTAACAATCTGTTCTCTGTAGAATTAGAGATTATAATACAGATGACACTATATCACCTCAGCCAGGAAGAAGACAGGGAACTACCCTGAGACAACGGCTTGCTTCATGGTTCAGAGGTGCACCCATGCCTTTTAATCCAGTAGTTTAGTGTATCTATAATTAGGATGACTTCAACGGACACTAGGAACACTGAAATCATTTTAGTCATTTGTACTGCTGTTCCTAACCATGATACTGGAAGCTGTTTTGGATTATACTCTCAAAACTGCCTAAGAGATACAGGAGCCTATTTTTCTGACTTTCAGTGGGAATCAGATGCACAAGTCTATAGAATAAAAGGTTCTCCCCCTTTTGGTTAAACACAGATTAGGATCTCCAGGATAGAAAATGAAAACTCTCCTTTGTTCCCAGCAAATTAAAATGTATCTTTATCATGTGTTGGGTAACAATGCATATGGTCAGGCTTGCTCAATATTTTCCCATCATTAGATCTCTTTTTTTTTGGTGCTTAGACTTTTGACAACTGAATCATCCAGGCCAAAATTTGCAATGTCAGATTTCAACCTTTGGGTAACTTCTTTAACATTGCAGATAAAATTGTGCATTTATTCTTCTCAATGGGAGATTAGAAGAAAAACCTTTTTGCCTATGTTGAAAAGAATCTGACAACCATTTTGATAAAAAGATCTAATAATTCAATTACTTAGAGAAAGAGTTGAAACATAGAGGAGATAGGATATCATCCAACAGATATCATCCACCAAATTTGACCAAGGTGTACCATTCCAAAACTTTTTTTTTTTTTTCATTTTTTTCAGGAAAAAAAATAGTTAAGATGCTCTTACTAGCATTTGACAGCTACCTCTGTTAAGCATCCTTCTGCAGTGAATATGCTCCAGCCTAAGGGTGCTGAATAGGATTTTCACTACAAGTGCTACCTCCAGGAGCAGAAAGATTGCTGAGATATTGGAGAGAAGAAATAAAAGGGAATAGGGAAAGAGGTAGGAGCTGCCAGGAGATGGATAGGAGCCAGTTAGGGCACAGGCCAGGGCACTGGGAGTGACTGGAAGGAGGGCAGAAGGAAAGTGAAGCTGAGTATGGGGATCAGTATCTGCCAAGGGGCAGCTTCTTTTGCAGTCTCCCTCCCCTTCCGTATTTGACTGTATAGGTATAGAAAAGGTATTTCTATGGATGAAATAGTGTACACACCACAACACAGATTCTTAATCTTTAATATATTCACTTTCAATGAGGTGTAATAACAAACAGCTGTTACCATCCCTAAAGATCTTTGTCTAAAATAACTATAAAAATGACATTGTGGAATGTTATGATTTTTATTTCTCTTACGCATTTAGTTTACAAGTAAAAAGTGTTTTTTGTTTCCCTCCCACCCCTAACTGCCAACTTTGTAAAGTTAGCAGCAACCTAAAGGAAACTGGTAGCTTTCCATCTGATTAATCATCCCAGGAAATGAAGCCCAAATGTGTTCTCAGTCGCACATTGGCAACCCCATTCCTTTTAAATTGCACTGTCAGTTATATTTGTACATATCACCCATCTTCGCTACATTTCCTTAGATATAACGCTTTGGAATTTAGGAAATGATTGTTTTTATGATGCACAGAAAGCAATAGGAATCTGCTCAGAGTTTTGTAACTCTACAGAAGTAGCAGTGATAATATGCAGTAAAAGGTTATTTCTGTTTCTCAGATTAGCGAATATGTCCCTGAATTTCTGCAGGATGTAACTTACTCTTGTGCAGAAGGCCAGCACAAGGACTATACGTCATTTAAATCCCATGTAAGCCCTGTTTTAAAGATGCTACTGAGACTTTTGGGCTCTATAATGCTTTCATGAGGATTAATTTTGTAAATGTCATTTTTATATAGTTTTCAAAAGGAAAATTGCACTTTAGGTTGAGTAAGTGGCACCATCTTGTGGGTAATGAAGAAAATGTTTTTCTTTAGTAAATATAGTCTTTTTTCACTTTTCTCTCACTTCTACTTTTCCTTCTCTCCCAGGTTCTCATAATTCTGTGGAATATAATTTTGAGTCTAAAAATTAATAATTTTTTCAGAAGACTTTAACACAGAGCTCCCTACAAAGTCAACAAATGCATAATACTTTGATAACTTGACCATGTTAAATAGATTTCTGAGATATCTGCTAACATCTATGAATGATACTTGAAAATCCCTTTTGAGGCCAGCTTCAGTCTTCCCAGAAAGAAGGTAAAAAAGAAGTTTAGAAGAAAAACTAAACTATGTCTATCAAGAAAATATTGGCTACATGTGGGGCTTAATGCAATGTTTTACTCTCAAAAGGCTCTTGAAATTTTTCGAATCCATATATAGAGAGTTTCAACTTCCTTAAAAACTGAGTCCAGTACCTTGGCGCTGAGGATATCAAGATCTGGCAAGCTCTACAGTGTTTATAGTGTTCTGTGGATGTCAGCAATAGCCAGGACCAGAGTCTTGAGAGAAGGACCTGGCCCTTGTGCTGTAAACTCTGCAAATCTGTGGGAATTACAGCCCACAAATAACCTCTTCATCCTCCTTCCCTTCCTCTGTGCAGCATTTGCCTAATTTAGGTATAGGTCTTGGAATAGCACAGACAGTTCCAGACAAGAAATTCTAGCAACACTATGGACTCACATTTTTTTCTCAGGACTTTTTTATTATTCTTTGTAAATACCTTGATTTCTCCTCCTTTTAAAGGACTAATGAGCAACTTGTCAGCAACTTAATGTGGAGACGGAAAAGGGAAAATCAAGAAGATTGTTAATGATGGACTATTACCAGCTATCTGAATGGGTTTAATATGCAAACAGCTGTAGAGCTATGAATAAAATGTGTAGTTCTTGATCTCATCTGTTGAAAATCATATCCATAGTTACTGTCAGTCATCTCAGTGGGATTCACCTCTCTTTAGATACCACCAGTATGAATGCATACCGTCTGAACCCTTTGAAAGGCCTCTTTGAAAACACTACAGAGTAACAGTTACTCTTAGGATACAGTACATCTCATCATACACTAGATATCTGCAATAGATCAGCTGACTCATATCTTTAGCGGGCTTATTTCTCTTCTTTGGTTATAAAGAGAACATGATGTGATTAGCGTAGATGTAGATAGCTACTAAAGTGATCTGCATGCAGTCAAATGAATCCCACCCCATGTGCCTAATATAAATGACATTATCAAGATTGTTTGAGCACAGTGGATGATATTTAGTTCAGATGAGTTAATACAGACTATCAAATCTGAATTTCAGGAGCAAGCTCTAAAGATTAAAACTGAATTATGACCGATTAAAATAGCTTAACATAGGTCTGCGCATGCTGCACTAAGAGGTTGGCATGATCCTTTGCGGTGAACTCATGAAAGGAACTGTGTATTACAGCACTGATTGCTTCATATTCAGAAGTGTTTTCAGTTCTTCCTGTCTCCTAAGTATAAATACAAAGCAGCAGTAAAAGGTAATGTGCAAAGTAGTACTAACTGTCATTTTAACTACTGAAATATAGGTTAGCCCTAAAATATTTATTGTTGCATTGCAACTGTTCTTCAAAATCAAAGGGCCAGAACATGAGGTGGGCTGTAAAGCAAAACCTAACACAAGAGTACCTTCCTCCTAAAATCAATTATTTGTGCAAAGTATATGGTCCTGTGCTAGTACTCCTTCTCATGAGGAAAGTTAAAAAGGATATTTTTTGTTGCTGTTGAAATATAGTGAGCAGAACACTGAATTCTGCAGCACCCCTCAAAGCACAGATTGTTTTCTTGTGACTGAGTCATGAGGACAAGCCTGTTTCCAGAAGCACAGGGAGACCAGACAGCCTTGCTGTCCAACAGTTGAAGCACGAAGGTCTGTTCTGATGGGACAGGAGAGGTGGAACATGCTTGGCCATCCTCTCATCATGACACAGGGCAGTGGTTCAGAGCCTTCTTGTGCTCAATGCTCATATAGGAAAACCAGCTATGTCCACGTGTTCCCACCTTCATCCTTCCAGGTCCAGGGCTGTCCTTGGCCTGCTCACTTGTGCCACCATCAACTCCACATCTGATTGCAGGACTGAGACACAAGCCTAGCTGGACACACTTGACACCCAAGTGTTTCTGGGTGCAACTCTCAGAGTTTCCAATTCTTTGGAAGAGATTTGGAGGAGGGATTGTTATAGTTCCTTATATCCTTATATTTCTTCACAGTTTAATGCAGCCATTATTTTACAAACTGAGTCCATTCAATGTCCCAGAATATCCCTTCTCATGAGAAAATCATTGGAAAAGAGATCTTAGGAGAGGATATATCCTATTTTTGAATCTTTGTAGATATTTCCCATGTTAGTAGTTCCAACACGGAGATACCAATGTGCTTGAAGTTAAGGCACAGCATAAAGCCCAAGTTAAGAATTCCTGGCATTTTAAACTTCAACAATCCCTCCTCACAATACACAAATACATACATACACACACACACACACACACACACGCACACACGCACACATATGCACACATAAACAGATGTGTGTGTATATATACATACATATATGTGCGTGTGTGTGTGTATATATAATTGCAAAGGTAAATCATAAGAAAATGCTTTCCCAACATCCTATTTGCAAGGAAATTTAACTACCTGTCAGTTTCTAGAGATTAAGTAAGACAGGTTAAAATGGTATATAGCAGACCAGCCCAACTATTCACCCAATGAGGAAAGACACAAGCATCATGTGCCATAAACTGAGAATATTTATCAGAAAATTGAAAAAATACAGAACTGCAGTATTGACGTAATTTGGCTAAGATACATAGTCTAGAAGTTAAATGTCCAATGTTTAAGCAACAGGGACAATCCCCAATTCAACATAGAGCTTTGGCAAGTTTAGCAGTTTGCCTAGGCTCCCTGATTCTGTACTTGTAGTAAGCATTTGAAGACAGCAAAATCATTATGGAAATGCTGCTTTAGGTAAAGCAAGAATCTGGTTGACCGTCTGGCCAGTTCTTGAACGGAATCTCTGCTGATGTTAGAAGCAGTCTGGTTCATTTAAATGCCAGCCACTCCACCCACCTTTTCATCTCCTCTAGCACTTGTGGGTGAAAGATGACACTGACAGGAAAAGATACTCTTGTGCTACTCCAGGTCCAACCGCACACATGATGTAACTGGAGGCCTTCCTTAAATCTTTGCTCGTGGGATCTGCAGCCCGTACTCACTGCCAGGTTAATTGACACATTCTCTGCACTTCCCTGAGCAGCCGGTTTTAGAACAGGGAATACCTTACTATAGTTTCTCCTTCTCGGTATTTGTGACAGGGCAAAATGAGGGAGCATTAGAAACATTGGAAAGAAATCTATTGATATGAAATGGAAGATTGGTCAAGAGTAACTTACAGAAAAGAATATGAACATATAACTAAAGTAGGAGAATCTGGAATTTATTCATTCAGTAATTAATATATTTTAAAAATCTTAATACCGGGTGTCTATCTTCACTGCCTACCATTCAGCTCCATAGTGGCAAAATTCTTCTCAGTAATGTACCAAAAAGCATTTTGATAGATCAGTTTAGAATTTTAAGTCTTCAAAGAGGCAGCGGCTAACAAATGTAGTAATGAGAATACGCAAGGGTTGAGCACTGAACCGTATTATGGGGAGTCCAGGATCATCACCTTTCATCAGTAAAAATCATATTTACCTTACTACAGACAAAACTACAAATCTGAGAACCACTCAGGTTCTCAACACATTTAAATTTTAGTAGCTCCACTGAATTCAGCTTGCACCAGCTACAGATCTATCTGAATTAACTGTTGCTTTATTGACTCACCACAAATTGTAAACGCTTACCATAGGAGGTTTTCAAGCAAGCTGCTGGCAAAAACCAGCAAACATGCCAGCACTTCAAGAGCAGGAGGTTTCTCATGTGGTTTTGGAGTTACTACCACGCATCCAAGGCAATTTGAACCTTCAAATTGTCTCAGATGAGCAGCAGTCACTTCAAAATACCACATGAGGAAGCAAGCTCTTCAAAGTGTTGTCAGGAAATAACCTTATCCTCTTGCGAGTCCTGCATGTCCACAGGCTCTATTGGATGTAACATCTCACTCAGACAAGAGAGGCTGTATTAAAAGCTCAGCTATACTCTTGCCTGGTAAAAGGTTCCAGCGTAACATGAATTTGAAAGGCCAAAGGCAAATGATACTCCTTGCAAAACTGTTTAAGGCAAAAGTGAAATGATTCTTCTCCAGCGGGAGTTTTCCTTTGCTCAAATGGCCAGGATGTATCCCTATTGGAATATCAGTGCAATATGAGAAAGATTAGTGATAATACATATGCTAATATATATACACACATATATACATATTTACACCAACACATGCTCCCATCTACACAATACAGAACAATTTTAATTAAAATCAATGGTAAATGAGCATGCTAATTTCTAGATTGTGCACTACACACAGCACATGGTGTACTGAAGTGTTACAGATTTGTAAAGTGCCTGTTTTATGGGGGGGGGGAGGGTGTTACCTCCTGGGATGAAAGGATTACTAATCTTTACAGAATATATTATGGCTGATTAATTTTATGGGCTGCATTGGCTAATGGCCAACTTTGTTGCCAAATATCAATTTAAATGTAAATCTCTTTGATTGCTAGCTCAGAATTATGCGTTGAAATACAATTAACTTGAGTAGATTGCTTACTAGTTTCTCTTTGTCTGTTAAAACTTTTGGCATAACTTTGGCTGCGCAGTTTCCTCCAGTAAATAACAAGTCCAGAAAACACAAGTAAAACATAAGCCTTAAAATTTTATTAGTAGCTTTGCTTTTGGGGAAGAGGGAAAGAACCATGCAGTTAGACCAGCTGAGCCCTGGTTTATTACTGCTTCAAATTAATGAAGAAGGAACAATAGGTAAAACAAACAAAATTAATGCTACAATACAGAGAGTATCGATGGTAGTGCTAACACCTGCAGTGTCTCAGTTTGCTTCTCTCTTTGCAAGCCCCTCTTCTAATAAGCATAGTGGCAAACCACACAGAGTTTGCATTCATGCCTATAGTTTGCATTCACCTTTGGACGCCCTTCTCCAGCAAGCTAATAATAACACCGTATCTTAAGTCATCTAGAGGTTGTGATAGTGCAAGAGTGAAAACAAGAAATGACCTGCACAGTATCTTGTGCATGATCAACCACTGAAAAAAAAAGGATTGTGCTGGGCGTGGTATTTTGTACACTCACATACTTACGTAGCCTTTGAGAACACACAGGGAACTGCCTATCAAGGAGGGCCTATGTCCAAAGACTTCACCACGACCCAGGCTCTGCACAGCTGCTAGGGGCTAATAAGAAATTTTCACAGAAACATGATTATGCATTTGGACTCGTAAGTGCTGGAATTTAATCAAAATTGTGGTCTCATGAGCTCCTGCTGTCTTCCAGTTCTTCGCTTTCCAGAAAGCTGTCCAACATCTTCATTTCTCATTTTTTTCCAGCATTCTTCCTTTGCACCCTTACAACATCATCTGTGATCTTTCCAGTTTTCTCCTCTATCTGTATGTTCAGCATCCCGAGTGGGTTGATTGGCCTTTACATTTGCCAAGCCATTATTTTTAATATGAGAAAAATTAATTTCCCCTATGAATAGCTTATTTTTCTGTGGCAAAGCTGGTGTGTGCTTTCTTGTATATTTTTTACCACATCTACATTTTTCATTTATAAGTTTTCTAAAGATCAGAGGGGTAAAACCTAAGGCCAAATTCTGCAGTTGCATGCAAATCAACTCAGAATGAAACCAAATTCATAGTTACAGCAGATACAATCAATATTGATGAATCCATGACATAAACTTAGAGAAAATGAATTTTCTAATTTTGATATGTTTGAAATATCTACCAGGAGGTATTGTGATAGTTATTTGCATTTTATTGATGTATTTGTTTCAAATGAAACTTGCAAGTAAAATATCCTGCTCTAAAGGGATATCAAAAAAAAAAAAATCCATAAGTTTTTAAGTTTTATATTTGCGTAACTGCCATTTTGACCACTATCCTTGTGAGTAAACAGTGCTTAGATGGTTGTTGCTTACTGGTAGATTCTGTACCCACCAGACATCCCATCTTTCTGATGATATGCTTCCGGTGTTTTAGATCAGCAATTCCCAACTTGATCCATTTGCATAGTTATACAAAATCTCTAAAAACTATCTTTCAAGGTATTGCAGCTTAGTGCTCCCACATAAAAGGAAAACAATCTATGTTGTTATCTAAGTATGTTGTTTAACAGGATTATGTTTAAATTGATGATCTGTACAGATTATCAGTCCAAAGCGTACAACCCAGAACAGAAACTTCCTCCAAGAGACACCTTCTTTAACCATTGACTTCTAGATACCAAGTACCAGTGGCACGCTGTAAAGAAGTTATAAACTTGTTGTTGTTTTAAACTAACCAGAATTCAATTCTGAATTTGACATTTTGTTACTTTTTATTAAATGTAGTACAGATTGTCTCTTATTGGAAAGTGCTAAATAGAATGAAAAAGGCAACTTGAAAATGCTTGTCAGGCATATTTTATCATGTATTTTCTATTCAGAGCAATTTCACCATTACAGACTAAACAAAGACTTAAATTTAGATTTTTGACAGATTTGTTTAGAAAGCTATTGTTCTCCAAATCCGTTATTATTTTTATATAACTTTAGAAAGAAGGATTCTAAATTCTTTCCATAACAGAACTGTTTTTAATTTCTATTTTTTAGATGGTAAGATACCTGAAGGACAAATATGAACAGAAAACATGAAGGAATTTTCTGAAGTCCTTTGGTATTAAAGGCAACACTTTATAAAATCCCTTTCATAAATGTATCATTCTCTATCTTAAAAGTTGCTCAATTTGTTGCCCTCAATCACTTGTGATGGAAAAATGTTGCTGACCCTGATCATCCTTATAGTTAGGAATCTGTAAATTTCTGTCTAAATGTATTCATTATCAATTTCTTACCTTTTTTTTTTGAACCCATGTTGTCCTTTGCTTTAAAAAAGATATTTATCCTCTGATTTATCCTCTGACTTCACAAAGTCCCTCATCATCTGATATATAAGGATTCATTCACTGTGGATTAACTGTTTAAAAATTACATTTATATACAGAAATGACATATATTCAATGATCAGAAAGTACATTACATTTAAAGTTATACCTTTTTTTCAGGTCTTTTGTTTTTTATTTTGCCATGGCTCCTCTTCCCTATTTTCCCAGGCATGCTGTCTTTCCTCTATACCTGTTTGAATCTAAATTCATCTTCTTGAAAATGGGCAGGCAGAATCATACACATTATTCCTAATAAGGTCCATTAGAGCCTTGCAGAATGATACTAATATTTCTCTGTTTCTAATGGGAATCTCGCTCCTGAGGCATCCAAGATTTCCATTTGCTATTCCAAGACTACGTTGGCACAGTAGCTCACAGTCATTCTCAGGCCCTCCTAAGTTGTTCTCAATAAAACATTTGACCATAACCCTTTTTACTGCTGGATTTCATCTCATCCCTATAACTCATCCTCAAAGCCACTGTGTTCTTTCTTTCTAATATTCTGAACCTATTCCTATTAGGAGACAATAAATAATGGATAAAGACAGCTTATATTGCAAAATTAAGCAGGCTGCAGGTTATGGATTGCATCATATTTGAAATAAAACACACACATGATCACAGAGGCTTTGGCAAACATTTTGTATACTCAAGAACAGTATTAAAATTAAGATTAAATTATTTTGTCCAAAACATTTTTTTCAGTATAAATATGAAATGACTACAGCTTCTCTTTTGAAAAGGTAGTGCTTATGCATTTCTTCCACTCTATCTGTTTTACCCTATTCCATGCTTTATACCATACCATTAGGCAATCAGCTAACAAAGGATTATTTCAGTGTGAGGAAAGTCTCCATATGACACAGATCTGGTGTAATACTCTCTTGCAGGATTGACCTTGCATACAGAGAGAGACAGAGAAAAGGGCAGTATGGATATAGTTCAGCAGTTAAACACACCTAAGCCTACTTTGGAGCTACTCGACTTGAACCGCAATTCAGTTATACTTGATTAGGGATTTGGGGAAATAGGACACCATAAAGCTGGCATGACCACCCCTATGCCCCCAGAGATATGCTAAGCTTGTGATCACGAACAACCTGGAAATGAGTTTATTTCTTATGGTTACATGTTGGTAGTCTAGATGGTGGTCATATGTAGGAAAATGTAATGACTGAAGGCTGTCTCCCCTTCCACTAAGAGTAATCTTTCTCATATTTATTAGTTTTGAGACACTGCAAAATCAATCACTGCAGCTATTAGAAATCAAAACACTTATCCAAAATAATCTCCATAATATATAGTTATGGGAATGATCCTGTATCTCCTATCTATACTGAAATATCATACTTCAACCTTTGCTATATACAACCTATGAGACACCTCAAGAGTAACAACTTTTTTTTTGTTATTACTGTCAACTTGAATAGTATGCATTGCTACATCTTTACTTCAAAATTTCCCTTACATATTCTGTTTCTACTCTGCATGCTTTGAACCGGGTACTGTTCTTCCTAGAAAACTACTTATTCCTTCAGTAAAATATTCTGTGCAGGATGTGTAACCACAACTGAATGAAATGTGATATTATTAAAAAGCCTACTGACCCTTATTCCATCTGATTTGAACAAACAACTTTCTATACCACCGGTTAAAAATAACTTAGCTTCTAGGAAGTTCAGTGAAAAATTAAACTCCTCTTAAGTAAACACCATGCAGGCTATGCTAAGAAAAATTATTCTCACAGTAATGAGGTGTACATGCTGAAAAACTTTTTCTTTTCTGGGTTGCCTAGCTGTCTACCAACCTCCTCTGGCTCCCTGCCATGACCTCTGAGAAAGAGCTGTTATAGCAGTAGCAAGTATTTTCCCAGAAAGCCTGATTAACTGTGCTCTGTTTCTAGTCTTCAAACAACTGTTCATCTTAGTGAGAAAGTATTTTCAATGAAGAAGTTTGGTTTCATCTTTAAATAGATATGAGAAAACTCAAGGCCAAGAAACATAAGTGAACAAAGCAGGCCAGCATGTACATTATGTGGTTACAGTAAATACTACAAAGTTACATTGAGAATTATGAGTTCAAATAAATGCAAATTTATCCCTCTTAAAATTCACAAAAAAGCCCTCGGCATATCAGCTCAAAATAGTAGGTCAGATCTGAAACTGAGACACACGGGTTTTTTTAACTAATTTGATGGTAACCTTGATTCACGGTGACACCCACAAAAAAAGAGGTATATACCGTAGGTCACACATCTTCCAAAATGTATTTGTCACAAATGAGAGAAAGAAACAAAACTGATTAAAAGAACTTAAATAAATGTGTCTACTTCATATTCTAGCCTACAGGATCAATACTAACTCAATTCTGGTTAGTTTTAAGAGGCAGGTATCTGTGGATGTTTGTCTCCAAGATTAATATTTGCTCCCTCCGGATCAGCTACTGGGTACACACGCATGTATAAGGCACCTAGGCAGCAAAACTATACGGGGCTTTTAGCACTACTGGACTACACATACAACAGTATTGTAATAATTAAAAGATAAAACAATTAGATTAGTTCTTACACAACAAATTAGCAATTAGCATCTCCTTCACATCAGTTTGAGTTGTCAAGTGTGAAAGCAGTAGATATTCACATAAAGCACTAATATCATTTGCATGTGCCATCTCAACATACAGTGGGAAGACTACTTAATTGAAGGCAATAATAGGGTAGCCATGAAAATAACAATTAAAATAACTTGGCTGCCTGGTGTTATAATTCTTCTAGACACTCCTAAGATCTTAAAGATTTGTGATTACTTTTATTTACTAGGACACATTCAAAAATGAAGATTTATTTGTCTCTGAGGTGTCTACTTGTCTCTGAGGTGAAACAAGAGGACCGACAGTTGACTTTCTTGTTAATGTATCACACACACAAGTGGCAGTCAACTGACCATACACATAATTTTGAAAAAATAGAAGGCTGATATAAGCAATCTCCCTGAACACAAAAATCAGGCTAATCAAGATATGCACATTCTCAATCTTGCTTTATGAACTGGACTCATAAACCTTCAAGAATGCTAATGCATAAAGACTGCTCTTTTTTTTAATATTTGCACCAACTAGCAAAACTATGCAGAAGTAAGGCTATTGAAAACATACGGACACTGTAGTGACAGTTTGCTACAACAACGAAACACCAAGGCTGAACATATCTGTCAGATGAAGGATGATCTTTTGATAGAGATTTTGCTCCTTGGCCTAATGGAGGGCGGAAAAACAAGAACTGGCCTGAGCAGGAAGTAGCTCAATGTTACAACAAAATAGGGCAGTAAATATCTGATACAGTAAACCCCAGTAGAAGACAGAATCTAAAGACAAACAAGTCTTTCAGTACAGTTCATGCCTATGCATTATGGTTGTCATCCACTGAACACAGAATTTAAAAAAGGAAGAAAAACTACATGACAGCATCCACCTGCATCCAGATTGCAACTGTTGCTGAATTACATTACATATTTGACAATCATTCAATGACCCCGTCGGTCATAAATTACTGATCCCAAGCCAGCTCGTAGAGGGCAAATACGTACATTGTACTTATTACTTCCAGGAAAAACAGTAGATTTTGAGTATACCTGACTGTGCTCTCCTTACTTCAGTAAAGACAAGGCTTCCTGGTCAGGAACAAGCAGATTGGGAAGGGCGTTCAGTCGTGCTGCAAGGCAGAAGCCAGAGCAAGCCTTCTGTCATCCATGGGATCTGCTACAGCAACATAATTGCAGAATCCAATGAAGAAAAGAACATGTTTTCCTTCTTCTTTTTCTTTTTGTTTAAACTGGTGAAATTCTTGAGTGTTATGGTGAGTGACTAGTGGCTGAAGGAAGATTTCATTACATTTAATTTAAAAAGGTCAGGAAACTTAGTTGAAGGAATAAATGTTCCATTTAAGATCTGTGGCTAGATCGAAGTAAACTAATTTATTCCACTCGCTTACCACTGGCTATAAAACTCAGAAATCACACCTCTGCTGAGGTATAAATCAAGCAAAGAGAATAAAATCAATGTCCTTACAAAACCTGTGGATATACAATTTTTGGAGATGAGCTTTGATGCAAGGCTGGATGCTAGCTAAGTGTTCCACAGTTTCTACCGCCAATGATCAGTATACCTACATAATAAAGAAATATTAAGAGGAGAAATAGGATGTTTCTGATGCCACTATGTGTTTTGGTCTGTCTTCTACACAGCCCTGAAAAGGAGGACAATACAGTCCAATGTTTCAGGCCACTGAGGAAGTGGAGAGGAGCTCCTGGAAAGAGCTAGGTCTCCCCACGGCTGATTTCAAAGTTAAAACGTTACCTCAGAAACCTTGTGCCAGTATATTCAAAATACGATTCTTCATCCAAAGCAAAATCAATGTTTTTCTTTGCTAAGCAGAATGCAAGGATATAAATTCCTCTCCTTCATCTTAAAGTCAACAGTCTGATACTGAAAATGAGAAAAAAAAAAAGGATATAGCACCCAGAAATAAATAAATAATGAGTAGTATAGGGAAAGAAAAAGTTCTAGTTAGCATTCATGCACTAAATGAAAGAATTTATTCTCCTGCTTCGGTGGTTCTCAGGCTACAGCCTGCTCATTCTGGTGGTAAGGACACTTTGATGTGGCTGGCCCATGAAAGGAGATGATTCTTCCTACTAACACTACAGGTTCATATATACAAGGAATTATCAGAGGCTTTGCTGACTAATTAAAACAAAACTTAATTGCCAACTTTGCAACTTCTGTTGCTACTTCATGTCCTTCTGTAGCTGAAATTTTTAGTATATAAACTCAATATGTAGAAAAAAAAAACCTTCATAGGCTCCTGTCCCTGTTTATTCCACACGATTTCCTCCCTCCACCCCTCCCCTGTGAAACAAATAATCAAATATAAAATCTCTGTGAGAAAGGAAATACAGTAACTGCATCTGAAACGAACCATAAATTAATAGATGATTTAGTTACTTCCAGAGTAGGCTGGGATTCCAACACATTTAAAGGTTCAATGCACAGAGAGATGTGAATGAACTTCTTTTCAGTAAAATAACTAATATGTTATTTATTGATTCAGTAACAATCTGAAACAAATTCTTTTAGATGAGTTCTATGTTGAGAAAAAAATACTTAAAAAAGAGAACTTGTATTTTCACAAACATTCTCAAACATTTCTAAAACATTTTTTCAACTACAGTGAGATTTTTTTTTTTTTTTGTTATCACAAGTGGTTTTGCAATAAATGGACTAGTGTCCTCTAAAGACACAATCAAAAAGGGTGCTCAGGGAAACAAGGCCTTCTTTCCTTTTGCTCAGTCTTTTACTGTCCTGTTGACATACCTCTTAAATGTGGTGACAGTAATTATACATTCTTACTTCTGTTCTCCCCCAGCCATATTTATGTGGTTGCTGCAATGATGTACACACTTGTACTGTACTGTTCCACTTCTCATTGAATATCATACAAGATGGAAGAGTGAAGGTAGGAATCTTCCCCTACTGACTGCTTCATTCCCCTTTAAGCCTGCTTTGTGTAATCAACCATCTTTCAGTTTTATTGAAATTAAAAAAAAAAAAGAGGGGGGGGAAAAAAACAGACCGTGTGACCTAACTTCAGTACTGGGACAAAATCAAGATTTGGAAAATGCAGTGCCACTACTAAACAGACAAAATCCTTGGTGAACTACTTCCAAGTGGACAAATTTCATCTCTTTTATTTAGTTAATTAAGCTTTATGTTTTAGAATGTGACCCCCACAAAACCTTTAAAATACACTATGATTCATAGTGTTAGACAGATCTTTAAGTAGAAAGTGTTCCTCTGTTTTTTGCTTTTTTTTCAATTGCAGAATTTTATTTCTGAAATTGTATGAAAATTTGAATTCTTAAATTCAAAGCATGCAACTTCAGAATAGTTGTAGTATTCAATTTTCTGCTTGTGACAAACTGCTGAAAAATGCAGAAGTCCGCATATAAGGGTAGAATTCAGAGATACATATTTCTGTCAAAGATAACTTTGACAAGGATAATAATTATTAAGTAGTTGTTTATAATATAAACCTTTAAAATCATTATGCTTGCTTATATCAATAGATGTATATCACTTTCAATGCAGTTCAGTACCTGGGGACTATGAGCTGGTATCTCCAAAAAATGAAAAAATATAAAGGAGCATCAGACTGCTACGAAGCTTGTAGGCATCAGTAGCAGGTAATGCATTTTCAACTTTATGGACTACAATGAGAAATTCAGAGCAAAGCCTACAATAAAGGACAGCATTTACTGCAACTTCTTTAAAAAATAGCCAGGTAATTCTGGTTTGTGGCTTTGCTTAAAAGAACTTTCCTTGAAATCAGATACCTTATGCTGGAATAGCAATTTTCTGGTGGTATTACTGCTAATGTAAAAATTGAGGCAAAAGTCTATCTTTCAGTGAGTCCCTTGGACTCATTACCAACTATTGACATTTTAATTTCTCTTCAGAACTCACTGTTTTGCCAGGTATAGAAACAGAAATGGCTTTTGTATAATTAATGAAACGGAAGCTGAAAGCAGTCACCTCTCCCCCACCCCCCCCTTTCCTGTCTACCCCTATTAAAAAGGCCAAAAACCCCTAACAATAGAGAAGGCCCTTAAGAATAGCTACTGGCCAGCTGATCTGAGAAGAACACTATGAAGCAAAAAAGTACCACCATTAACAGCAGAACTTTATTTAGATACAAGGATCCACACAATGAGGAACAAACAACAAAAATGAGAACACTGAACTTAAGGGGTCAAAGTGAGGAAAGTACCTATCACAGGCCTACTACATCCTTAATTGAGCTATTTACATTGTAATCACCAACACAACCATATAAATTCCCTTCAATTGGAGTTTTGCTATAAAATAATCGATGGCTTTATGAAATAAAAATACAAGTGCCTTGTAAAGTAGTTTCACGTCTGTTATCTTTTTACATACATTTTCAATCAACGAAATGCTGCCAGTATTCTAACAGGCTTCAACTAAACTAATTCCCTTTCCACTGCAATATATTCTAAGTCTGCACACACTTATACAGAAGAATGAAAACTGAGTAACCTATTAGTGTTGAAACATAGCCTGTAAGTAATTGGGTCCTACTAATTGGTTTTCTTATGTAACACGAGTTCTAGCCACCTATGACATCTGCACATTGAGGCGTCCTGTATATGCCTTTATCTTTTTGGTACCGGAGGCTCAGGATTCCCCCCCAAACTCTCTCTTCCTTACATTTTCAGGCACCATTACAGGCTCTTTTAAGTAAGGGTACAAGCAGCACAGCAGAAGAGTTTGCCATCTGTTCCTGCCTGATCTTTTGGAAGACACGAAGGAAAGTCGGTACAGCTTTGCACAAAGATTTGTGCTCGCGCGTTCTCCTCCCGTGCTTCTTCAGGGTTTGGGGTTTTATTTCCGTACAAAGTAACTCATCACGAAGCGGGGCCGCTTCGGCATTTTCCAGATGGACAACGAATCCACCAGAGAAGACGAGGCCAACGCAGCGTCCACTTTAAAAAACGCTGAGAAAACTAGCAAGGTGCTCGCCTGGCGTCTGGCGGTCACCCGGGCGCGCGGAGGGGCCGCGGGGCTCCCAGAGCTCTTCACCCCCGGCCCCGGCTGCGGCCCACCTCCGGCGGAGCCCGAGGGAGCACACACCGAGCAGGCGAAGCGCCCCGGCGGTGCACAGCTCTCCTCACGCCTGCCCCGTGGGAAGCCTCTTATTTCTGTTTTCACCGGGTATTTCACCGCGGTCGGTAAGAGGCGGCCGTTAGGGCTGCGAGGTCTCGCGCACCCGCTCCGCGTGGGCGAGCGGGCAGGAGCTGCCTCGCCACAGCCAGGGCTGCACAAACTACCCTCCACCGCCGCCCCCTCCGCTGCGGCGCCGCCGGGAGCGGCGAAAGCGACCCGGAGATTTCCGAGATGAGCCGTACGGAGGAGGAAACCTTCTCCCCTCCGCGAGGAGCGCGCAGAAGGTTTCTGAGCTTTACATTAAACCACACGTGACCAAGAATTTAACGCGGATCCCGGGCCCCCGCCCCGGCCCCTTCCCCCGCGAGCGGCCGAGCCGCCCCGGCAGGTATCTGGGGGCGGGCGCGGGGCGGCCCCCGCCCGGTGCAGCGCGCGAGGCCCGCCCGGGGGCGGGCGGCAGCAGCAGCAGCAGCAGCAGCGGCGGCGCCGGCGGGGCCCCGCGCCGCGCCGCGCATGGTAGCGGCGGCGGCGCGCTCGGCGGCCTCCCCTCTGGCTGCCGCCGCTGTGGTCTCGCCCGCCCCCGCTGCCATGTTGGATTGTGCGGCCGCCGGAGCCGGGCCGAAGTTGGAAGTTTAGTGCCTGCCGCGGGGGTGGGCGCGATCCGGCGGCGCGGCCCGGCCTGGCCCGGCCCGGCCCGGCGCGGCCCCTCCCTGCCCTGCCCTGCCCGGCGCGGCGCCCCGCCGCGGGCCGCCCGCAGCTCGCCGCGGCCCGGCCCGGCCGCCGCTCTCCCCCCGCCCCCTCCCGCCTTCGCCGGCCCCGAGAGGGAGGCTCGGCGATGCGGCTGCCGTGAGGCCGCGGCGGCCGGCGGCAGCGAAGCGGCAGCGGCGGGGGCGCCGGCGGTCGCAGCGCGGCGAGGGCAGAGCCAAGCCCCGCGGGGCCGGCCGCGGCCATGAGCGGCGGCCAGCAGCCCCCGCAGCCGCGGCGGGTCAGCAACGTGGGCTCGCTGCTGCTGACGCCGCAGGAGAACGAGAGCCTCTTCAGCTTCCTCGGCAAGAAATGCGTGGTGAGCGCCGGGGAAGGGCCGCGCCGGGCGCGGGGCGCCTGAGGATAGGCCGGGGGCGCGGCCGGGGAGTTGGGGGCCGCGGCGCTAACTTGTCCGCCCGGCCCGGCCTCGCCCGGCCCCGACGTGGGTCCCAGCCCGGAAGTTTCTCGCCGGCGCCCGGGCCGGGGACGGCGCTGCAGGCCCGGCCTGGCCGAGGAGCCGCGGCCGGCGGCAATGAATGAGGCGAGCGCGGCGCCGCCGCCGGCCGGGCCGGGCCGGGGAGGCCGCACGCAAGTGGCGGGGCCTGGCCCGCCCGCGGTGCCGAGCCCCCTCCGCGCCACCCCGCAGCCAGCCGCTGGCGGGGGGGGGCCTGGGCCGCACGAAAAGTCTCACGGCTTGACAAGGCTGACCCGAGCCCCGGGTGCACCTGCGGTGCAGCAAAGCACGGCTGGCAAAGTTGGAGAAGGGCTCCCGGCGCTCCGAGGCCTGCCTTGGGTTCAGCCCCTGCTCCTGGGAGCCCGAACAACAGGTTTGCGTTTTCAGGCGCAGCTCTGATACTGTATCTCTGCCTGTCAAAAAAAAAAAAAAAAAAAAAAAAAAGGCAGTATCAAAATTAAGAGGGGGGGAAGTGTACTAGATGTGTTCAGGTTTATCAGTAAGTTCTTACCTTCCTGAATAGCTCCTTGCATATTAATACATTGTATTTATGAAGTATATTTTAAAGCTGTATTAAAAGTAAACTGTTTCAGAGCTTCAAAAGTTAACTTTTTTTTTCCTAAAGCACCTATTTTTCAGATTACCTTTTTGAAGGCACTTAAAATGATGCTATCCTGATATCTTCTGCTGCTTCGTGTCCAGTGCTTAGATTAGTAACATTAGGCACCTACACCTTTTTGTGGTGCTATTTTAAAGCAGGATGTCAGTGTAATCATAATAGTTCCACATAATTCTGTGGACTTTGAAATGGTATTGTTGATCAAACCGAATGTTGCAAGTAAGGCAAGAATTGTAACTGAACAGGAAGTAGGTGATATTTGCATTGGAATGAGTTAAATAACATGATGTCATCGTAATTAAATTATTGCCGTTTAGAGATAGGTCAGACAGTGTGATCATGAAACATGTAAAAAGGCTTTTAAAAAGTAATAAATTTGTAAGAAACAGCTTTATTTAACACTTATCATGCTTTTGGTTCCATTGCAAGGAAAAACAAAAGTGAGCTGTTGTCTATATTAAAAAGAAACACATGAATTTGTGTATTTAAGTTGATTTCCAGATTGTTTTTCCTGTGACTTAAGGGTG
Source organism: Rhea pennata (assembly GCF_028389875.1). NCBI lineage: Eukaryota > Metazoa > Chordata > Aves > Rheiformes > Rheidae > Rhea > Rhea pennata. Next base: position 24,055,874 of record NC_084663.1, read on the forward strand.
TTTTTTTTTGGGGGGGGGGAGTGTCAAGGAAAAGTCTTTTTGTTATGCTCTGCTGTAACACTTATCTTTAGTTTTTGAAATGTGTTACTTGGGATAAGTTAAACAGGCCTCAAGGTAACTATCTTCATAGTGTCTGGGTGATGTGTGGTTTGTGACACGCTGATAGTTTTATAGATACATGTAAGACTGTGTTTTGTTTCTGAGACTAAACATTTTTGTCATTTAGTCTGAATCTTGATTACTTTCTAACTGAGGATTTTATTTATTGTGCCCAGCTCCTTTACCCTTTTCCTCCTGCATTGAATGTTTTCTAGCTTAAGCTTAGGATCATCTTACTGTAATCAAGGGTCTGTATCATATGCTTGAAGACATGGATCCAGAAGACTGTCAAATATGGTAGTCTAGACCTTTTGGCTGTCTGAGCCAAAATGGTGGCAACTCAGAAATTAATTTATGAACAAACTGAACATCTCTATCCCATGGATATCAGTATCTCCTAGAGAAGAGGGATGGGCACCTAGGGATGGTAACAGCTTCAAATTTCCAATCTGAATCTACTACATCTGACAGAGCTGTGTGTTACTCTGCATACCATTGACCTTCTGGCTTGATTACAGCTTAATATCAGGCTGCTGTGCTGATTATTATTATTTCTTTTTAACTGTAACGTACATATTTGATAATGTTTGGAATTAGTCATTGTTGAAGCCTTAGATAGTAAATGTTACTAGTATACAAAAATTTTTACAAGTTTCGCAGGCTACAGTTAAAGTATCTTTGAAAACCGAATCTGCCATGAGCAGGAGTGAGCTATTTGTTCATAATTAAAGTTGCACCTATAACTAAATCAGATTAAATTTTTAAAAGTTTGCTTTGACCTGAGTTGAATTGATTGTGCTACTTGGATACTGTAGGTGGTGTTTTCATCACTTTGGGCATGAATACGCTACCAGATGTGTACTTCAGCATCTTTACAGGTTATGTTTTACTTAACCTTGTGTATGCATGACTAATAAAATGAATGACAGAGGAACAGTTGAGGCATGCAACTGTGCACCTAATAATTTTTTATAGTAATAATTCATAGTACTTTCATGGAGGATGTAATGATAGTATCAGTCCTGAAGTCAGGAAAACTTACGGAGTTCTGAACATGGCATGTTTCAACAATCTTTATTTTATAGACTGATGTATTTGGCTGCTTGCAAGGCAGTTACTTTGAAGTTATATTGAGGATTCATCTAGTCAGTTCTTGTTTCATGGAAAAACAACAGAATTTAAAGAGTAGTTTTATTTTAAATTAGTACTGACAAGCTAAGAATTTCAATACTGACATAATTTCAATGGAATCTTTAAATCATTATGAGTGGTAACCACAAAAATTACCTGGGAGTGAGGGAAGTGGTGAAAAGGCTGCCATTGTGTTGGTGATACTGATATCACTCTCTGGACTTCTTCTAATACTCTGGAGATTTCATTGTCTAGCAGAAAATATATACATAAATAATATTACTGATTCTGGCGCACACTTTTTTCATTTGCGGAGCTGTAATGCTTGCCTGAATCTATAAACAGCTAAAGTATCTTTGAAAACTGAACCTGCCATGAGCAGGAGTGAGCTATTTGTTCATAATTAAAGTTGCACCTATAACTAAATCAGATTAAATTTTTAAAAGATATTCTTTTTGGCAGTAGGTATCCAACATACCTACTGTGAAATCCATCATACTGTATTTAGTAGCTTCTGTCATGCTTAAATGTACCAAAAGCATGTAACTAACTTTGATCCAAGTACATCTTGTTAACTATGTCAGGGGTAAAATTTAACATCTGTAGAAATTTATCAATAACTAACTTTTTATCATACTGTAAATGTATGATAAACTGAGCTATGAGATTGTTTACGGTTATGTTAATGAACTGTTTCTCTGCATGTGTTAAACTTGGAAATTTTTTGCTGAAATCTAAATTTAATTACAAATCAGTCACTCTAATATTGTACTGAACAGTAAGATTTTTTTTTTAAGGGAAGGTAGGGTCCAATTAACCATTTCTAATAAAGAAAACCTCTTTAGTAAATTGCAGGATTTATTTGTCATGAATGTCACTGGCTGAAAATCGGTTTAGTCTGTAGAAACAGTTTTATGTTTATATATGAGGAGCTTTAGGAAAGAATATCAGTGTATATTTAAGATTAGATGCACATAATGGAGTGTGGATATCTTACACTTCTCAGAAGTTACTTGAAGCTTGGACAACATGTAATTAATAAATCTAGTAATAATCTATTATTGGCAAGATCTTGCCTTGACTGATGTGATAAATGAGAAATGCTGGAGGAATGCAAAGTGACAATAAGAGTCATAAACTGAGAAAACTGGTTTAAAAATGCACTGATCAGAATACAACTGTATTTGTCAAAGCCAAAGTACAAGTCGCAATAATAATTGAAATAAGACAGAATAAAAATCTGAATGGGAGTTTTAGTTCTTAGTTGATAAGATACAAAGATTTTTTATCAGGAAAGAACTCATAAGACTTCTTGTGCTTATGAAAACAGCAGGAGCCAAGACTTAAAGACGACTTGCAAGCTGAGTGACAGGCAGGTTTATGTGACTGAGAAGTGTTTCAGTTCGTGCTTATGCTGCTGTCTTTGCATCCACAAAGGTATCTGAAAGGCTGAGATTTTAGTCTGAATAGAAGGTATCTCTGGGGGAGAGAACTGATTCACCATTTTGGAAGTGGTAGATGAGATGAGAAGGGAGAGACAAAGTGCAAAGGATAAGGCCCTGTGAAACATGTGAGTATTAAGGAGTATTAAGAGTTATGTCTAGATTTCTTTTGAGGTCTCTGTCATGTTTTATCAAAAGTCGTGCAACTTCATGTGCCTCATTAGTATCCAATTGAATAATTTCTCTAAAACAACTTGTCAGCAATCATCTTCCCTTCTAGTGAGAATCTCATTGTTTTTTGACAATTCCTTTGAATCAAACTTGTGCCTACAAAACTGATCTTCACAGGAAGAGGTCAAATCAGGCCTTTTGCTGCAAGTGGCTGCCTTCGTGTATCTACAGTAGGATTACTTAACATAAAATATTTCATGCTTATTAGCATATATTCAAGTATTTCATGCTGTAGCTTGCTTTTTGACTGCAGCTGTGAAATGTGCTGTAAAAAAAGGTTGTTTAGTTGTGGATGAGAAATGTGTTGAGACCACATACGAACACTCTGGTAGGCATTGTGTCCTGTAGTTTTTCACATTTGAAACAAAGCATCAAGTCACCAAGAATGGGATTTGGTTTGGGATTAAGAGGCAGCACTTAAGGTGTTTGAATTTCATTATTGTCAATAGACATCACTGGCTTTTTTCTTGATTACTTATTTTTACTTGGCTTAAGGTAGATATGTATGACTATGAACTGAATTTCTCTTTTGGTTCCTGTGAGTATATTGGTTACACCTCTCCTGACTGTGCAGGTAGGGAAGAGATGTAGCTCACATCAAACACACGTGTGTGTGTGTCTGGACCTCTAAGTCCTACAAATTTCAGTCAGTGTGTATCTCTGTTATGGAGTGTTGTGTTGCTAAGCATGGGGAAGGCTTTTCTATTCAACTCTTAAAAATTCTTGAGAATTCTCCAGAGCTTTGGCATTCCCTTCTGAGCTGCTTTGCAGACCTTTCCTGTTTTGAAGGTAGTCAAGTGTCAGAAGTCTCTGAGCATCTTTGTGGCTAATTAGCTGGTAGAAAACACCACCCATGCTCCTGATAATGTTGACTGGAATCCTGTGGTGTGCAGGTGCAACAGGATGAAAGCAATTTGCAGTCACATGCTGCTGTGTTGTAATTTACCAGCTCTTCACGGCTCAGAATCAGGTGGAGTTTGGGAGAGTACAAAGTTGGAGCGTAAGTTTTAATATAGGATGCAAATGAACATCCACAATATGTTTTGACTGCAGAACTTCCACCGAGGTGTCCAGATCCCCCTTGTTCAGGAGAACACAAAAGAGAGAGCTTTTTGTGAGAAGATAAATTGTTTGAGTTTGCTATTTAATATAAATGTGTAAATAGAAAGACTCTGTTTTGCTTCTCCTTTAGTGAAGAATTTTTGATTTCTCTGCATCATCTGATTATAAGCATCTGTTTGTCATCACTGACGTATGTCCTCTGGGAATGTTTCTTTTGGGACTTCAAAGGAATTTAGTATGAATCCTATATACTTAATACACTATCCCATTTCAAGGTTAAAAAAAAAAGCGGGAGGTAATCGTGGAGGATACTCAAACTTTAAACTTCGAATCTGTTATTTCAGAGGAGTTCTGGTACTTCTGCCGGCAGAAGCTTCCATGTTTCTTCTGTAGAGCTTTTTATGTGGCTATTATTGCTCTACTGGTAGTGTCTCTAGTAGTGCAGGGATTCAGTTTGCTTACAGCCATCACTGGTAAGTGTTGGCTGTAGGTACCACCAACAGCAGCAACTGATGTGGGCAGCTTCTGGGTCTGTGCTTGAGCCTGTGTAATGTTGAAGAGGATCGCATAGGATGAGCAATAGTCACTTGGAAACTGCAGCAGAAGCTCCTCAGCAACTGACATAGCAAATGACTTGTTTCTTTCACGGATCTTTTATAGGCAGAGCTTTGCTCAATGGAGGCAGGTTTTGGTGAACTCTTAAGTATTTTGTTTTTCAGAGAATGTGTACCACTCATTTAAAGGAATGTGGTAAGATTTATGGTGTCCTTCTGATAAGAATCTTTCACAGACTCTTCTCCTGAGAAATCTTTAAAATTTAGTATAGTGCAGAAGACTCATGGTTTCATGACCTAATGCCTTTATTACAGTAAAAGGAAGTGTTTTTTTTTAAAAAAAAAAAAAAAAAAAGAGACAGAGTGAGTGAGTCCTGGGCACTAGGCAGTTGTTTTTTTCGTGTGTTAGAGCATAATTTCCTCAAGAAACCTTGTCAGTGTGTTACTTGTTACTGGGGCACAGAGGGAATCTTTTATTTGCTGGTTTGTTAGTAAATAAATTCTACAAACTGGATTTAGCAGAACTAAGTCTGTCTTAATGGGTGGTTTTAAGTATCCACTTCATCAGGACATGATTCAGCCATAGACAGAAGCTGTGCAAGATATCTTTGTTTCTCAGTGTATTTACTTGGGTACACTGCCATGCTGACTCCTGTGGTTTTCAGGCGTATCGTTTGTGCCTGTCTAGCTAAGGAAAATAAGTGAAGTAGATATGCCATTACCTTCATAGATAAATCACAAATTCTGAAGTGTACTGTGATCTTTGTGTCACAGGAGCACTGTACTTGAAGGGCCAAACTGGAAAAGGAAAGATGTAATGGAGATAGTCATAGGGATGCTTGCTTAGAAAGCTGCTCATTTGCTTAATTCTTCAAATTTGGTTATTTTCAGCTACTTTTGCATTAAAGGTAGACAATTTTTCTGCTACCTTTTTATGTGCCTGGCATTTTAGCAATCTCAAATTAAAATTCCTTTATTAAGAATATGTGGTTCTGGAAGAAGCTCATTAAAGCATCTTACAAATTACTCAGTTCCTGTAAACTTAACATTCTATAAAGGATATAATTGCTGGCAAGGAAACTGTTGCTATAAGAGCTCCATGTTATACTGACAAATGCACTATACCAGATTGAGACTCACCTTTGGTGCTTGCTTTCGCACACAGTCTCACTGACATGGGAATGTATTTACCCCGTACTGTTTATTCAGCTATCTTTAAAATCCTTAATTTAGGTAGTTCCCCCCTGCCCCTCATATGATACAAGTTTGCTGAAAAACAGTGTTAATGTATTTTCTACTTCTCCCAGTATGTGTAGTTTAAAGCTAGAAGATTGCATTAGAGCTTGTTAATCAAGGTCATGAGTGTTTCCATTTCTGTAACATAATTTCCCACACTATTTTTTCCCCTTCATAAGCTTATACCTAATTCAGAATTCCCCTGCATTCATCTCATTTGCCTTCAAAGTGAATATGTTATTTTTGCCCTGTTCTCTCCTTGCTAATTAGCCTGTATGCAACATCCAAGTGATGTAGTTGTACAAGAACCTATTCATGCTCACTAGGCGTATTTTGTATGCTGGGGCATTGTGCCTGCAGTTTGAAAAATACTGACCTAATGAAAGAAAAAATAAAGTTTTTTTTTGCCTCCTTGAAAAGCTAGGATGACTTTTCATTATTTGAGCCCTTAACTAGGGAAGAAAATTCTTGTCTTTAATTTTACAAACATTTAAAAAATGTGTTTACTTCAATTGTAAAAGATGACAGCTTTCCCGAAAGTCAAACAAGGCACTTAGGAGGATTATTTACAAGAAAGGTCAAGTTAAAATATGTATTCCTAAATAACATACTGTGAATGTTAAGTAACAAAGCCTAGTAATTGTATTTCTATCTAGCCTGAAGAACAGCAAGAACATTTGAATGTGGGAATTTGTCACTAAACTGTAAATGCTTTCTGTTGGATTTAAGTTAGAAAAACATGAATCTGCAATGGTATAAGAGAATACAAAAAAGTGTAACATGTTTCTCACCTTTCTTGTAGAGTATATTTTACAACAGAAGCAGTGTATTAATTAGTTCCTCAGAAGAGTCTTAGTTTCTATATAGAAAATGGAACTCTTTATGTTAAGAATTTTATCCAACAACTTACAGTAAAATTTGTAGTGATATTTTTAGGAACTGTTTCCCTTGTTAGCTGCCTCTTGCAGATTTCTTCCATTTCTGCTCCTTGATCTCTGTTCCCCAAATCTCATATTTCAGCTTCCAGCATGGGTTCCTTGAACCATTGTTGTTCACATCATTTTCTGCTCCTATGTCCCAGCCAAAGGCTCTTCTCCCTGATTTCCTTTTCCACCTTGTAGTTCAAGTACCTCCAGAATTTTTCTTTCTATCTCCAGCCCCAGCATACTTAGTTTGCATAAAGATTTCAAGGTGTTTCCCCTAAATTCTTTTTTTCCCTCAACATTCTTTCCTCCACTGCCTTATCATGCAACTTCTTTCGGTTCCATAACTTTTTTTTTTTTCTTGAGAGACTTGATGTCTTATAGGAAATGTAGCCCTACCTATTCCTGGTGCTGGAGTAGGAACAACCTATATACTCCTTACTCAACAGAGCGTTGCAGGAGGAAAGTTAAGGAAAGGAGGCAGTCTCTATGCCAGCCAGCTGTCTGCTCTTGGATATGTGGAGTGCACTTCAGCCTAAGACAGATAGACCCTCTAGGGGACTATTCCATCTTCATTGGCCCAAAGTAAATCTTAATCTTTCTACAGAAAATAGACTCTCTGGTGGATGAAAGGGAGAAACAAAACATGGACATAATATTTCTCGAGCTTCTTGCCCTGCTCCATCCTTCTCTACTTTTTTTCTAGGCAGGACCAGACTCTCTTGTTTGGAAGTTCCTATATTATGGAACTGTATAGTGGAAGATATAGCTTCAGCAACTCTACAAGCTGAAATTTGAAACCACAGAAATGCTTAGTACTGCCTTGAGTGAACTGTAAGTTATTTCCTGCTCCTCTATCCATGTGACAGTTCTCTGAGCTAAGATGTGGTCATCCTTTGTAAGTAGGAACTTACTCTTTTACTATTCCTCAGCCATCCAAAACAAATAGAACCATCACTTAGCTTATGACACTAAATATACATAAATATGTCCAAATAGGCTCCTGTCTATAAAACTGTCATTGATTTTTGTGGTTAACTGAAAAGAGATGAAGAAAGCTATGAACATCCTGTAGTGGTATGTGTTCAGTGCAGTACCACAGGCAAGCTTCCTCTTCCATTTGCAAAAAAAGGAAGCAGAACATTATAATAAATAAAGTGGCGATCTGCCTTTTCTTTATTTGTCTTAGTAGCTAGGAGTGTTTCAGGTAAGAAACTTGTTCCATAATTGGACATACAGGATTATTAAATGAGTTTTGAATAACCTGCCAATTAACACTTTCAAAAAAGTATAAGTTTATGGCTTAACTTTACAAAATTTTACATCAATTGGTATTTTTTTATCCATACAGTAGAAACGTGGTGCATTCTGATAGTTTTGACCTTCTTTGAACGTACATTGGACTATTGAACAATTTTATTGCCCTGCTAGTCACTGTTTTCAATTTGTATATCTGGAACTTTTCATTTAAAACTGCAGAAGTTTTTAAAGTGTTAGTGCAACAGGAAGTGTTTGTTGCACTTGATTCTACAAAGAATTCAGTATTCATTCAACAAATCACTCACCTATTTAAAAAAAAAGTTGCATTTTTAAAGATTTGTCCATATTCATTATTCAGATATGAGTATTTATATAGCTGAGAGACTATGTCTGTACTTCTTTATGGAGCACGCTATTCCTTATCGTAGTTCATAATTATATATGATGAATGCCTAGTGGTATTTTAATTTCATTTGGTAAGTTGGGTAGAGTTGAGTTTGACGTTAAACGTTTCTCTAGAAGACAAAGCTCTTGCTCAGTCTACCTCGTGCTTTCATTCTGTGTTTTTATGACATTTAGCAGCTATCTCTTTCAGTGCTTCATTTCTTCGTTGAAACTTTTATTTAACAGCATCTTTGAACATCTCTGGCCTTTACTGCCTGCAGACAACAAATTCTGTTAGTTACTCTGCGCTCTATTTATACTGTTTAGATGAGGGTTGCTTTTTGAACAAATGTTCCCTTTGCTGCTACTCTAGACTTCACACAGTGTACCCAGAGAGTCTATGCCTTGCAGAGTCAACGCAGATTTTCTTGCCAGCAACAGAATTCAAGTCTTGCCCCTCTGCTCCTAGAGACTGCCTTGCAAACCTGAGAAGATTCAGATGGCTGGAAGTTTCCAGCAGATGAAAGTGTTCCTCTGCATGTAACAACTTACCTCAGTTGACAAATCATCAAATGCATTTGACATACTGTGAATACAAACTCATCAGGCTCCTAATCACCTTTTCTGATTTCAGAATGTGTTTGGGGAGTCTTCTGGTGAGGAGAGCTGATTAATTTCCAGCTATTCTTTTGTAGGCTGCGTTATACACAGCAAACATTATCTTAAGGGCTGCTGCATTTCATTTAATATGCTTCTTGATTACAGAGCACTGGCCTACCAAGAAAATGTAGTATTGTCCAAGGCTTTGTTTTTTGATGGTAACAGCTAGTTTGTAAGTAATGTACAAGAACTGTCCAAGTTACGTGTGATCTTTCTCTTTCCCTCTCCCACCCCCTTTAAGGCCTGCATTTATAAGTCAGCACTGGCAGGAACTGGACCCCTGGTGATGCTGGGTGCTGTATAAGCTCTTCTTCCACAGCAGGTGGTCTTTGCTTCAGAGTAGAAGGGAGATAATAATCCATCATGGATTTAGCAGCAGAATGCTTTTAGTGTTAGTTTTAGATTGTGATTTAGTCATCAGTAATTATAGCTGCAATAATTGTGCTAGAAATCAAATAGTGCAGTACCTATATCCATACGCTAGTGCAGTTTATTGGAGATAACTTTGTTGCTCTGGGGTCACTATGTGTGAATTAGCAAAGGGTATTACAGTTGACTTGTACCAAATAAATGAGCTGTAAATGAGGATGCCAGCCATATATTCTAGAGGCTGTTTTTCAGATAAGATTAACGCTTTTTTCTCTCCCTCTCTCTCTCTCTTTTTTTTTTGAGAGCTGAATACTGCTGCAGTGCAGCATCACGTCCTGTTATGTCAAATTAATCTGGTCTTGAAGTAAGGTAACTGACAGTTTGATTCTGTGATTCTCCAAAGAGCTATAATGTCTGTCTCAGAGAACTAGTGTTCTTATATCAATATCGGGAGGGTCTGTGATCTGAGGTTCCAGATCAGCTAACGAATTACTCTGAAATTCTGTATCATGGTCTTCATCACACAGTTGATATTAGAGGCCTTTGTCACTTAAAAATGCTTTCTTTTGAAGCATATACTTTTGAATAAAAGTGTTCTACAGGACACTTCAGTCACAGAGTTGGCTAGCTTCACTGTATGTAAATAATCTATGTGCCTGGGATTGGGGTCTGGGGCAGCAAGAAATCTGTATTTTTTTTTTTTTTTGGTTTAAGAGCTACATATGTTACTAGTGCTGCCCTATTTGTGTTTGTAACAGTGTGAAGCTTCTAGCAAAAAACTTAATTCCTAGATCTTTCTGGAATTCAGTTATACAGTAAGCCTTTAATCTGATGTTCACTAGATTGAACCTTTAGCAACCTGTCAATGCGATGCTCTTGTATCTTGCTCCCATTCTTGTGATTGTTTCTTCCAGGATACTGAAAGAGTTACTCTATTCCTATACCCACATAAAGTGTTTTGTGTAGTGTATCACTTTTCTTGAGCTCCTACTCATCTCAATCTGTAGGTTGAGAACCTTATCTTAATCGGGATATCAACTCGTTTTCTCTAAACTGTATACTTCTGGGACTGATGCTATCTTACGTATTGTCAACATGAAGAGCTTTCTTTTTTTTTTATGTTGACAGAATCGGATGATTTAGGTAGAGCTCAGAGGAACTGCTGTATTTAGCTGGTCACAAAGAAAAGGAAAGTTCATGCAAAAATTGGCAGTCCAGTGTCTACTTTGACAAGGTGGAGCTTTTTTCAGTCATGAGGATTTCAGTTGCATCAGTGCCCTTATGGAGAACTATCTCCTTTGTACTGTTATGTTTGGAATAATATATCACTATATGTCACTAATAACCCTTTTTTCCCTTATTATTTAATGATCAGTACTAATAAACATTCTTATTCCATTAGTAGGTGTGTTGCTGTACTAACCTGTCTTTATATACCATCATGAAACCACTGTAACTTATCATTGCATAAGTGGAGGTTTTCAGAAAGGTGACAAACACTTGACCTGACAGTAAAGCTGTTGCCAGTTCTCGCAAGCAGCAAGAACTACTGGCATTAAACATGTTAGCCTCATTGTCAATAGCTCCAGAACAGGTTGAAATACTTCAATAAAAAGAGTTTGGAATCTGAAGCACATAACGCTTGATTAGTTTAATGATACTGGCTGATTAAAGTGTCAGTGCAATGCAGATTGTGTTCAGTATTTCATTCTCATTAGGACTGAGAAGAAAGCTATCTTAAGTTTTTTCATTAATTATTCTTTTGGCACAATTTGTTGCATTTTATTAATTCAGGCAATATTAACCTAAAAGAATAAAGTTCAGTGTCAGTCTTACTAATGCTTCTTCTAAATGTTCTTTAAAACAGCTATTTTCTATTAAGAGTTTATTAAATAACCTAAACTACTGTCTTTGTGTTAATTACATTGGTGACTTTATGGATTCTAAAAATTCCTATATTGATCTAATCTTATATTGATTTTCTTTAAGCGTTGCCCCTCACACAAGATCTAATGGTACGTTAGTATAATATATATCTGTTATAGTAGAGTAAAATCACTTTTGCATTATCTGTGAATTCAGACCAGTACATACTTTTATTGTGACATGTAGCATGTTTGTTTTTAAACTACTGAATAATATTCACAGGTTATGTTCATGAACAGGAATACTGAACAAATGCAAAGTTCATCATCTTCAGTTTTCACAGGGGATGCTTTTATTTTACCACATCCTAACATATTAATTTTTAAGAATAAAAGTTTGACAATATCACTGCCTCTGTTCCTCAATTCTGTTCCTAAATAGCTTATTAGAAATGCTATCTAAAGTTACGCTACTAGCTCTGCACTAAAAACAAAAAAAGTATGTCTTATGATTTAAAGCAGAAATTGATGGTTTTTTCATGAAGAATAAGTAAATGTAGACACTGAAGTGTTGAGTGTAGAGGACAAACACATCCTGCTGCCCCCTCTCTGCAAGATCCTTATTGTATGAAGAGACAACTTCTCAACTGCAAATTAGTAAATTCTGTGCAGATTTTTTGTGCTCTAGCTTTGCCTAGCAGAGTAAGCAGCCTTGTGATATACTAAGTGACAAGCTGGAATTGTGAGGAACTACGGAGCAAGAAGTTGGCTTCAGGAAATGTGCTTTCCCATCTAGCAGTCCTCTGTATTTATTTTTGAGTAGTGGGTAGTAAGTTCAAAAAGGCAAATGTCAACTCCATTGTTAATCTTGAGCTACAGAGCCCATGTCATGGGATGTCACTGAGGGCAAGATCTCAATATAGATTTTAAGAGGCAAAAATAGCAATTCCAAAATTCAGAGCATCTATAGTATGTTATATTATGTAGCTAGAATACTTAGAACCTAAATGTGTGGGGTAATGATTACTGTCTTGTTGAAAGGCTCTGTTAGAACTAGTCTAGAGAGCCTTTTGAGAAGTACTTTTGTTATGTGATCATCTAGTTCCTTTGAGGTTTAGCTTAGCTGGTTAGAGCATGGTGCTCATAATGCCAAGGTGTAGGTTCAATCCCCGTATGGGCCACTCATTTGAGGGTTGGACTAGATGATCTCCAGAAGTCCCATTCAGCCTTACCAGTTCTGTGATACTCTGTGATACTCTATGGTATTGCCAGTGTCAGACTTTCTTTGTCCCTAGTCTCATGATTTGCTAGATCCTTCTGTCTTAAGGAGGTAGTGAATGCTACTACTGTTAGTTATAATAAATATCACTTTAATCAAGGTTTCATTAATCATGATGGAATGATATCAGTATTTCCTGGTCTTCATGATTATAACATGTCTGAGACAGTTTGAAGCAGTCAATTATAACTGCAATATTAATGGGCATTCATGCATTCTGGGGAAAACTAACTCTAGCAAGGGTTATATAGCTCCCCTGAAAGTAATGGATTTGTGTCTGTAGCAACTTAATCCTTTTTTTCTGTAAGGAGTTTTCAAAGCTCTTTACAAATACAGAGGTCAATATCTGTATATTACAGAGGAAGCAACTGAGGCACAGGGGACATCTATTTGATGCTTTCACTATTAGATATCTGTCTTCCTACAGAGGTTTTTAGCATTGTATCCTTGGACTGAGCTTTGAATTTGGCCAGGGATTGTATAACTACTAAATCTTTGTGCTTTTTTTTCCAGTGGCATAACTACTTTTAAAGACTTATAACGGGGAACAATTTTCTTCATAGCAGACTCAAAGCTATTGATATAAAAAGTCATATGTAGAATTAAGAATTTCCTCATCTTGACTTGAATTATCAAAACTGTTCTGTTCAAACATGAACTGCTGAAGGAGGAATTAAACGTTTAATTGTTGCACAGCAGAAGTGGGAGGAGTTGCATCTGTAACTACCCTTATGTAAACGGATTGAGTTTGCTTTATGGGACAGGACACAAGTCATACAGGATTGCAAGAGACCGGTTTTGGGCTATTATTCAAAGAGGTTTTACTTTTAATAGCCTTTTCTCAAACTTGGTTTGTATTTTGAAGGGATTTCTTTGTTTTGTGTTGGCATGAAGTTAATGTTCTCTTACAAAAGAGATTTTATTTTAAAACAACTTAAGCTGTTTCATTGCAGTGTTCTCTAGGTGTCTGAAGCTAGCATTCCTGAATATTATACTCTGTCCTCAAATGCAAGGACCTTAAAAGTTCATGTGAAACTCATTTCTACAAAGCAAATGTTCGTTTTTTTTTTTAATCTGTACATGGGAATACAACTAGATGTTAAATAGAATTTTCAAGGGTTCATTAATGAATATTCCAGAATGAGCACAAGTGAGGAATTCCTGAGGTTTATACTTTGCATTCTTTCTTTAATCAATTTAACTTGCTCTGAGCACTTATGAAAGTGATGATGCAGATACCATTGAGTGGGTCTATAAAAAACATAAGTAGGTCTAAAACGCCTTTTTTTTTTTTTTTTTTTAAGTTTGTGCTGGTGTTGGTTTTCTTAGACGAGAGGTCTGCATTCTAATTTATTTTCTCAAAGGCATTTTCAAAGTAATGTGAAATTCTACTCTATGAACCTTCATTAAATATAGAACTAGCAAATAACATTTGGAAAAGAAGTTAATGAGTAGAAAATGAAGTGCTTCATGAGGCACTGAAGAAAGACCTGCCTGCATGAAGGAAAAGGTAGTGCTTGGCAGAGGAGCAGAAAATGTTGAGACAGAATAGTTAGTCACTATTATAACTAAAAAAGCAGTGGTACAAGATAAAATAGATTCTACCTCCAATTTTGTCTCATGGATTGCTTTGAAACTGAGGTGTTTCCAGCCATATAAGATTCATGGTACAAATCAGTTTGCCAGTCTCTACAGAACCATAAAACATATTCTTGGGAACCAATTAATCTAAGTATCTGTATAGGGCTTAATTCATGTAAGGGTCTCATTAGTCTTGGGAGCTGTAAGGGTCTCATTAGTCTTGGGAGCCTTGGTTAACTTAAAGTGGCTTAAAATCAAATGTAAACATTTCATCTAAAAATTGTCCAAACTTTGGAAAAGAGCGATCCTATATATGCCTCAACTTTGAGCTCCTTAAGGGAGAATACAAGACAATGGATCTTTCATAGCAATAATTTTTGTTCTGTGGCAGTAGGACACAGACAATTTTGTCCAAGATCTGTGCACTCCACCTTTTCATTAGTTCTGAAAGTAACTAAATGTTTAATTGTAAGAGCAGGACACAAATACTGGAGCATTTTGTCATGTGCTTGCTGCTTTCTCTTCAGCCAAGATTTCGAAATGTTAAGGCATGAGACACAGCTGATTAAGCTAGTAATAATGCTATCCAGGTAAACAGGAAGTGACAGTATTAAAAGGTTATATGTCATCTAGTAAATTAACTGCTACCTGAGATAGACTAGTTTGGGATATTATAATTTTCATTGGGGCGTTGTTGTGTTTACAGTTATATCTCTGGAAGGGTGAAGACTTGTGTTTATTTGAACCAAGGTTGTGGGATTCAAAAATATCTTTATTCTATGTCTGATAAAACCATTTTCATTTTAATTAATGATGTGTTATTTGATTAGACTAAATGTTATGTTGCTTATTCACATCTTAATTGTTGGACTTGTGACCCATAGTTGAGCAGCTTTTGTGATGTGACTATTTTAGGAAGCAATGAGCACTTGAAAGGTAATCAGCTAGCTCTGTCTAGCCAAACTGGAGAGTTCTCTAAAGTAAGTACTAGAAATGTAAGTGAAATTGCATCTGAACACACTCAAAACACATGAGCTGTCTGTAACTGCCTGAGTGTTAGGAGTGAAAGATCACTTTTTTAGATAACTACAGACTTGAACCTGGACAAGCACTTTTATAATCACATGGTTAGAGAAAAGAAACAATTTTTAGTTATGAAGCAGAGCAAAGATATGTTTCCCCACATAAGACTATGAAAAGAGTATCAAGATCTGTGGGCTTTTTCCACTTTCCCACTGTGCAAATCACATTATAAACTCAACCTAGCTTCCAAAAACTTACAAACCAGGCATAATTTATCAGTTTGTCTGAACTTATAGATGTGTGTGCAAAAGTAAACTTAAGTTAAAATATGAAGCATATAAAATCCTCTAAGTTTAAAAAAAAAAAGTATTTCATGTCTTCAACCTGTTTTCACTAATTAAAAATTTACTTTCTGAGAAGTTGTGGGAGAGAGAAGTTCAAAATAGTAAATTTGCACTATTATTTATGCTTTGTATTAAGTTTAGGTTTGTCAAACACTTGTTTCATCCCTTTTTCCATTATAATGTCACTTGTCACTGGCAGCTTCTCTGCATCAGTAAAAGTTTTTGAGTCAGGATGTTGCAGCTGATCAGAATAAGGTGGGGAATCTGTTCTCAGATATTGATATTCTTTAAATTGTTTTAGTCACTTGATTCCTTACTGTTTTGGGCTATGGTGAATGGACCTAGCTTAGATTAAGATCTTCATATTTCTAGGATGATATGAAATACCTCAGGTGGCTTTCTGTTGAACAGAACTTTCTGTTCTGTTTTCAGAAAATCCTGTTCTCTGATTTTTCCTTTCACATAAGTAAAAGGCAGCATCTTTAATGCTATGGCTTCATTTAGCATAGCCTAACTGTGGGTAGGTGGAAGAAACATGAATTTCTTAGCAGCTATTCATAGCTGTTGGTAATTGTGGGAAATTAAGGAGTGAGACGCAAGCTTTAAGCTTAAATTGAACACTGATTTTAACAAAAAGAATTCTATGAGTGATAGAACTAATGAGGCCCCAATGTCTTGCAGTTGAATAATTTTTTAACTTGCGTGAAATAAAGCTTCTCATGTGTTTGGGCATTTCCAAAAGCTTTTTTTTTTTTTGTGGATTCTGTCAAATATAATACAAAATCTTGTTTCAGTCTTCTCCTCCATGGAGTAATCAAAGTCTATCTTCTCAGAATAATTTCCTATAAGCTACATTAAAATTGCAAAATCTGTTTCCAGCTGTTTGACTTTGTTGAAATCTACAAGCAACCTTCCAAAGTCCTATATTTGTTTGTATGGAAAAATAATTGTAAATCCTATTTTTGCATACATTTTAAGATACAATACGCAATTGTCTTTAAAGCTAAAATTATTAGTGCTTCTTGAAACAAAACCCATGAAAGCTGTGAAAGTTTAGTATAGTTTTCCTGAATTGTAAATTATTGAAATCCACAATCAATGAACATTACTAGATGTAGGACTTCTGTGTGAAGATTCAGAGGATAATCTGCTGCTAAAATACAAATTGTAAGCCAGCCTGAGAGTTGCAAAATATAACTTACTAAAATCTAAATTTAATAGTCAAAATATTGTAGGGTCTTTAAAAGGGATATTTACAGAAGAGTCTCCATGTATCTGCTGCTGAGGCAATATCATCATAAGCTAGTTATACAAGATTCAGTGATCATAAACGGGCTAATCCCTGCTCTTGAGGCTTCCCTCAGGAGACTAAAATGGCAGTTGATCACCTCTGTTTTACTTCTTCCATCATCTTATTTTCTCAGCATTGCTGAGTGATGCCACAGTCCTTGTGATTGTTCAGATGGGGTCAGCAGAAAGCAAAACCAGTCTACCCTTACTGTTACCAGCCTCTTCTCTATCTGCTACTTCTTCCCATCCCCTTCCCTTTGTAAACTGCAAAATTAAGTAATTGGCAGTTGACCCTTGTGTATATTTATTAATAAATCTTTAAAATTTGATGAAGGAGTTGATTTACATTCATATTTTTAGCAATGATGCCTGAGGTAAACCTAAACTGCTATTGCTGGCATCTGTGCTTAAGAGATACTTGTGTTACTTACTATCTGGGGCTATCAAATATTCTGAACTTAATTAAGGTCATATTTGCTAAGTTTATGTGAAAGTGCTAGGAAATCTTTTTTTTTAATTTATTTATTATTTTTTTTTTCCCTGATGTAAAAAGCACCTCTGCTGCTTACAATGTAGAAACTCTTAGGGAAACATGCTTACAGGTCATTTAAGTGGCCTAATTAGTTACGGATCATCTGGATAGTGACAGGCATATTCAGTTCATCTAAAAAGACTAGTTGGAGACTATTGCAGTGTTTGCCTTCTGTATGAATCTCTTCATGATTTGAACACTCACGCTGGAATTGATTATTTGCCCTTCCTAGTAGGAAGGGATCATGCTGTTCCCACATGGCAGAGAACATGGCAAGGCCAAGAAAGTGGCACCAGTTTCTCTTAAAACTGGACCACTGTGCAGAAGGGAATTGAAATTACCAGAAAGAATGAGCAGAATTCAGTTATGTAGGCTACCAAAGGCATTCCCTGGGGAAGGGGAGGAGGTTCCTGAATCTTATCCTTGCATCAGGCTTTGTTTGTGCTTTCTGTGTTAAGAGTAATGCGATAAAACACACAAGCTGTGTTGAGCACTACACACACTTTTTTTTTTTTTTTTTTTTTTTTTAACAATCACAATCTATTTTTGACACAGCTAATCATAGAATATTGTTCAGGTATTACATTGCCTGACTCTTAATTTTGTTTGCTTTGAATATCGTGATTTTTTTCTTTTTTAAGTATTGACATTTAAATGCCAATAACTGTGGAACATCAGTTATTCTTTTGACATGAGCAGAGCTAATGCGTCAAGTGATATTTGTGCTTGATCAGTCAGTGCTACATGTTATCTCCTTTTTTTTCCCCCTTCTCTAGATTACAGGGGTTCTACTGGAAATACCAGCCACTGAATTACTTCTGGTCGACTAATTTCTTGTGGATTAGGGTGACTACATATTTGACTACCCTGCATTTTTCTGCTTCTTGTCTTTTTCTTCTATGAGTCTTAGTGAATTTCCATATCTTCTGGGATTCAGATAATGCTAGGCTGTTAGAGACTTTCTCAGCACTGAAGCTTCCCCTACCTGCTGTGGTCAAGATTAGGGTTATACATCCTCATGAAGTGTTTACCTCTCTGAAGTGGTACTTGACTCTAGCACCTCTCTTCCTGAGCCCCGCCATCTGAAGAAGCCTATTACTTACCACTGTTTTAATGGGATTGAATAACAATAGCCCTTTTCTTGAAGAGTTACTCTAGAAGTGGATGAGTGATGCAGTAGGAGCAGCCAGCATCTCCTGGTCAAGATGCTCCTGCATGTTGGCTTAGACATAACAGGGATTTCCACCATGGTATGCTTTGAAACAAAACATGCCTGTCATGGGCAAGCTGCACAACAGTAATATTATTGAGGATAGCTTGCGTTGCCTTGTTTTTTATTTTTTTCGGAGAAACAGGCTGAGTTGCTGTAAGCCATTATTTTGACAGGTTACTTCAACAGATATTCACACTAGAAGCTAATCAAAGTATTTGGATATCTCCTGCCCAGCTTCTAGGCAGGAAACTAACATTGGCTGATAGGATTACGTTATTCTACTGCAAGTTAGTTCTGGCAGGCAGAAGGTGGTTCCATGAACCTTGTGTTGATAATGCATGTTCTGTGGTGTGCCTGCACAGTGATGAAACGAGCAGAGCAGCCAGTATAAAACTGGCAATGCTGATCTGTTTCTGCTTCATAGGTAACCAGTTTGAGGTGTGACAAGAGTACAGGTATCTCCAATCAACAGCTTGTCCTCCCACAGAGCATTGACTTTGGGAAACATGGATGGAACTGAAGGGTTTTGCCTCCTCCCCACCTGACCCTCTCCTCCCCACCTGACCCTCTCCTCCCCACCTGACCCTCTCCTCCCCACACACACACTGTTGTCAATTTGTGGACTAGCTTATTTCTTTTTCAGTCCACCCTTTCAAACCTTATAGATATATAAGAAAGACAAGGTCTCAGCAGAATTGTTAAACACAGCAATAGTGTCAACTTTAAAATCCTTCTTCTGAAAATACAGTAATAACTTTAGGTATTAAGTAACATCAAAATTTACTATAGCTAATGGAAACTCCCCACACATACTAATTAGAGTATTTAAGGGCACTCCTGTAAAGTCAGTGGCATGACCTCTCTTGAAGAAACATTTGTACATAATTAAAACCAAACAAACATTTTTAGATGCAACATTCTGTTCAGGAATGCTATGCGAGAAATGAGCTGTATGTTATAACTGACTTTACAACAGACAAATTGAATGCTGCTTCAGAAAATGCAATTGTATGTTTAAATTATGACATTGGCTTAAATGTCCGTAGGCCCTGCAATTACGCAATTAAAATTGAAAAACTTGTAACTGAATTTGTTTAGCTGAAATTCATAATGACTAGTGGTGGATGAAGTTTAGTCATGTGTTTTTGCAAGTTACAGGTTTTACTAGTAAGTTTGTAAGTTTCTGAAGTCAGTGAATGATGAGAAACTAAATGTGTTTGTCGCCTGTCCTCCAGAAATGGAGTAACATGAAGCATAACAGCATTGCTATGTATGGCAAAAATCAACACTAGCTGAGTAAAAGAGCTGGATTCTTCCCTAATTTGCCCCCTTCCTTCCACCCCCCTCCCCCAAAGATATGTCATTAGTTTTTCTGTGTTGTCCCTTTAGTAAAAAAATAGTAGGGGCATGACAGTGGAATTTGGAATTATGTTCTGACACGTGAAAACTTTGTTGTAGTCTGAATGCTAGGAATTTGCATAATACTAATTAATAAATTAAAATGTAATTGAATTCTAGACTTAGTCTCAAAACAACACCTGAAACACAGTGAAATTATTCTTTAACATTCCAAGTAAGCTTTACATGCCAAAGGGCACCCAAGTGTTAATTAAATCTGTCATGATTATGCAGAATGAAGGTATACTCTCTTTTTGTGTAGTAGTCTTCCTTCTGTTCAAGTGGTAGGTGGTTTCCATGACCAGAAAATTCATAGGAATGAGTGAAGAATTCTGTGCTGGATCAAGGCTGTCGTGGAGTTAAACCTATTACTGATTTACTCAAATAATTCAGTTGGTGCTTTTTTTCAGTAGGTGCAATAGGAGGTGATGTCTGGAAGGAAATCCTTCTTGATACTGATCAACCATAGTATTCTATGCTTTAAAGTTAAGACATATAAGTCTTGCCAAGGCCTCCTACTACTTTGGTAATGGAAGCAGAATTGGACTTGTTTTGGAGGGTATTTGCCAAGCTTTCTTGGAGTCAGTTCTGCTAAGCTTTTTCTAAGCAACCTATTCCAGTGTTCAGTCACCATCACAATAAAAGAAAAGCTTAGATTGAGACCTTAGGTTCAGAAGGAGCTTCCTGTGTTTCGGTTTGTGCCTAGTGCCTCTTCTCCTGTCACTAGACATCACTGAAAAGAGTCTGGCTCCATCTTTACACACTCCCTTTGATATTTACACACGTTGATAAGATACTCCCTCCATCCAGCATCTCCAAGTTAAACAATCCTAACTTTCTCAGTCTTTTCTCATCTGGGAGATGCTCTAGTCTGTAATTTTGTCCATAATTTATTATGCATAATTTATGCCTACACTAGAAAGTATATTCAGGAAAATTTGAGTGTTAAGGCCATCTGGTATGGAATAATCTTGATCTCTATCACTAATATTTCTTAATTTGAAAACATGGTTTTATACTGCTAGCTGGGAATGATCATAGCTCACGTGAATTCTCAAACCATGCCCAGGAATTTTAGCAAGGGGGTCACTTGTGCTCTTTCACTCACACTCTATTATTCTTTCCTCATCATCTAAATCATCTTGCAAACATGCATTTAATGGAGTCTGATCTTGACAGTTTTACCAGGGTTGCTATCCAAAATGAAGAACAAAATTAAGAGATACTTTGCTAAAAGGTGAAATGTAGACTTGTAATTTAATCCTAAAAATAATAGCTTCTTTTCCTTTTAGACAATGTCTTCAGCAGTTGTTCAAATATATGCAGCAGATCGCAATGCCATGTGGTCAAAGAAATGCTGTGGTGTAGCTTGCCTTGTAAAGGACAATCCACAGAGGTCATATTTTATCAGAATATTTGACATAAAGGTAAGTAGCTTTTTTGGCTTTTTTTTCCTTCTTTTTAGATTTTTTAGACTCTGTATTCATTCACCATTTTAAATTGAATAAATTGTTAGATCTACAACTTCATACAAGAATTCTGAAGTAAATAAATGTCATGCTGTGAGCAGTATAATTACAATGCTTATTAATAGGTATTTGTGCAATTTTCTCAGCTATTCTGAATTCAGTAATGTCATTAATGTCGGCTTTTGTGGAACAAATAAAGATCAAGTATTTTTCTTACAGTTCACAGAAGCAGTTTTCTACTAACCTGATTAGTAAAACTAGTAAAAGTTAGTATAATGTCACCAGTGTGGATAGTTGTCAGAATTATAGCAGATGTCTGTACATTGTGTAATCTTTTCAAATTAGGTGTTGTCTTTGCAGGGATGAGAAAAAGAAAGTTTAAGATTGGTTCGGTAGTGCACATGAAAACTGCAGAACAAATGAGTATTTTGCATGATGTTTATGTTCATATTGAAGATCTTCATCCTGCTGTAATATTTCACTCAAGACACAATAGGAAATAAGAGCTGAAGTGTGCACATTACATCTTCATAAACTGATATGGAGAAGCATAAGTGAATTATGTGACTTAGTGACTTCCACTAAGACTTTGGAAGGTTTCCCATTATCACTACAGCTAAAAGAAGCTCATTAGCTATGAGCATTCAGGGCTTGACTTCTGTCATTTGTTCAAGAATGCCTTTTGGCATTCTTTGTGATGTGGCCACTTGATTGTTAGATTTGAGTAAGAAGTTTGTTCCATGGGTACTGAACTGCATGACCATTCAAATATATAAAATTTAAAAAGGTGAAATTTTTGGTTTCCTGAAGTTGCTATTTGAGGGTTGACCTGGAAATAGTTAATGTATTAGTAGAAGTCTCCTTAATTGTTATTACTATTATAACTATATTATTGCTGTAACTGTTATCACTGGTGACTGTTACTGCTGCCAGTATTGGAACTGCAGATTTGTAGAATTTGAAAGTTTTTTTTGTTTTTTTTTTTTTTTTTTTTTTTTTTTTTTTTTTTTTTTTTGAAAACATGCAGGAATTTGAACAGGAGACAGTGACCTGGAATAGTCTGGTGCCTCTACATTTCCCAGTGTACTTTGAGCTTGTTCTTTGGGTGAATTGGCAGGGTAGATGCTTAACACCATGGAGCTTCAAACTCTTAAGTTCTGTTGTGAAATAAGTTAAATTTGGCAGATTGTTTTCAAAATATTTTTCTTTTTTTTTTTTTTTCCTTTTTGTTTTCTTTTCAGGATGGGAAATTATTGTGGGAGCAAGAGCTGTACAATAACTTTGTATATAATAGTCCTAGAGGATATTTTCATACCTTTGCTGGAGATGTGAGTCTCAATGTCTTTGAATACCTATTTTAAAATGTCTTTTATTTGCACAGTAACTTCTTCTAATATAACTGAGGTCTCCACCTTTATTCTGTAAATTAGTTATAAAAGTACAATACTATTCCTTGAAGATTTTTGTTTATAAACAGTTTGTTTGTGCCTCAACTGGAAAATTTAATCTATAAGACAGAAGCATAAAATGCACTTACTTTTAGCTCCCTTTAATAATAACACATTTAATATATTTTCACTTGAAGATGATACTTGTGAAGTTTCATGTGTCCTTAAAACACAATTTTTTGCTTTTTTTCTCCTTTTGAGTTCAGCCTACAAGATTTTGCTCAAATTTGATAAACTATGAGCTTCAGAAACTTGATTAGTAGATGAATGTGCCTAAGTTCGAATATATTTCATTAAGACTTGGAGCCAAATTTAGTGTGGTGTTTTTTTCTGTGGGTTTTTCTTCCTCTCTTTCCCTCTCCTCTCCAATTAAACCTTCAAAAGGTAGTCATGAAAACTTTTGAAGTGTTTTCTTAGTCATGGGTGGGGGGGAATATTAATGTTTTTCAGACATGTCAAGTTGGTCTTAATTTTGCTAATGAAGAAGAAGCTAAACTATTCCGAAAAACAGTAACAGATTTACTTGGACGACGGCAAAGGAAATCTGGTAAATACTCAAATTAATCTTAAGTTCAGGCTTGTTTATGCTGTTTTTTTTTTTTGGGGGGGGGGGGAAGGAAATTACTTCTACATCTGAAAGCTCTTGGAGGCGTTACTGCCATATTTGTATGTAGAAGTAATTGCATTATGAAACTTGTTTCATTTTTCTATTGTGCAAAAAAAATTTTTTTGAAGTAATATGTTGCTCTTTGCTGTAAAGAAAACTATAGGCCAGAAAGAAGCGAAAAGGGTAAGCTGTCAGTGGGAAAAGTAGAAATCTTCCCATAAGCCGTTTTTGCATTTGACTAAACACTCTTTTAGCTCTGGGCTGTTGATAACTAATTTGTTTAAATTCAGCCCAAGTGGGTTGTGACAAAGATTTTACCATCTGGTATATTCAGTAGTCCATGTGAATGAATTATTGGCATTGGTACAGTGTTTAGTAGAGAAATGTGTTTTATTCACAAGCAGTAATCTTGTCAGAAGCTGGGAACAGAAGACATAGTGTGTCTATAGTGTTCCTAGCAGTACAGGACAGTCTGAAGCACGACATGCGTTTTGTCAGCTGCAGGATGCCTTAGAAGCACGGTCACTGTTCTAAAGGGAGCTCGGGCTTCTTATAGATCCTGTCTGGGTCCTTTTATGAGGCGCCCATAAACAACTTGCCTGTCTGACAGCCACGTGGCCATGAAGAATAAGCTGACGTTAAATGTGGGCTGGGCACACATGGATGTTCTCAGGTTTACTGTAAGCAGTAGCATGGACTTATGTTGAAGAAGCTGCAGGATGCATTTTTGTACTCCATTCTGGACTTCAATAGCACTAGGAATGCAGTATAGTCCAATGTAAAAAGAGGGATCCCTGATCTTGCAATGCCATCCCTGCAAGTGTTTGCAGTAACCTACCTGATCTAGGTAGACATTTAGATTTCTTTCAGGTATGGTGCCTCTGACAGAGCATTCAGCCTGGGAGCTTAAATGCTTTCTTTAAGTTTACCTCTAGGTAAAGTTAGAATATGTTAGTATGACTTCTTGAGAAGAAGTGAGGACACTAAAAAATGACACTAATAATGTATATTTCTGATTTGTAGACTAAAAGTGATCTTGTATCAGCTTGCATCTCCTGTTCCTGAAGTTTCATTCTATTAGTTATTATCTGCCTAAAATACTGCTCTACTGTGCACAGACATGACTTGTGAGGAAATATGTGTCTGAGTTGTTGGCCATGGTAAATGGTATTTGAAAACAGTGGTTCAGTCAAAAAACCCTTTTTGTGTTCACAGGATGATCATAATCCTTCTGCATTTAGGTTTTTTCTTCGCAGGACAACAAAAGTACTCCTGCTTACACTTTGAGTAAATGTTTTGGTTCATGTACTCAGTCATGCTGTAGAATGAGCTTACTAATTTTAAATTTATTTAACTATACGTTGAAGACAATTTAAAAAAACAGTTCTTGTTCAGTTCAAGAATCAAAAAAATCCAAAGAATTCTTTGAAAAAGCCACCAGATGGAGTTCTGTATTTATGCCACGGACAGGATTATATCTAATTGTGATTCTAAAATAATGGGCTTTACACTTACCCAAGTCATAACCTGATTTGCAAATTGGTGTAATGCTACTTAATGCAATTAACTTCTCAAATAGAGGTATAGTATAGTATAGTATGTATAGTTTGGTATTCTTGATACTCTTTCTATTTAAAGAGTTTTTGTCACCCCTGTACCTTCAAAATAAATTTTATTTCATCATGGTGCACCTAACGTATTTTCTACTGATGTGAGTACTCTGTATGATCACTTAGCAGCATCTTTTGACATTCAGGGCTTGCTAAGAGATTTTCCAGGAGTCTTTTGTAAAGCCCTTGTCTTTGGGAGGTAACAAGAACAACAGTTCTGCCTCAGAAAGCTTGAGGCTGACCCTAGTACGCAGAATATCATCTAACAGCTGCTAGTTTTCTGCTCTTTTTCACTGTGCATGAAATGTATTCCAGTGTGCAGACAGCTCTAGAGTAAGCGCATCTGGACTTCCATGGAGGTGAAAGTACAGGTCCACACTGAATGTACAGAAGCAGTTTGTTTATGAGGTGGGTGTAATAGAGAATAGAATGAGAGAGAAAGGAGGAGAAAGAAAATGATTGAGGTGAGGTCTTCATATTCTTAGTATCAGTCTGGTTTTCATCTAGCTAAATTCTCTGCTTCTGTGCAAGCTTTAGCTCCTGATGCCCTTCCTAATGCACTTCAGGAACTTTAGACAGTGAATGCTGCATATGGAGAACATCTTTTGACTCTTTAGTCACAGCTTTCAATTTTACTGCCTGGGAGACAAGCATCTCTGAAATATTCAGTTTGCATGGGTTCAAGTCTACGCAGAGATCCCTCTCATTTTCAGGAATACTTACTTACTGAAGGGATCATTGCATTTCTTAGACACAGGGAGTTGGTGCAATTGATGCTTCTTTTTGGGTCTGTTTCTCTTCAAGAGAAGAGAAATTACTGTGATAGAGTACCCCCTCTTGAGGTTGCTCTCCAGTCAGGTCTTCTGCACATCTGAGTGGGAGATCATACTTTTCTTGTGTGTAGTAGCAACTGTAGGAGAACAGAACTAGTGGCTTTCACCCACAGATTAACCTTCTTATACACACTCAGTGAATATTACTGGAAAAAAATATTTAAAATGTCTCATTTTGTTTTCCATTACTTTATCTCTTGAATTCTATTTCTGCTAATGAAAATTGCAATGGTTTCCCTTGATTTAGCACAAGATCACTCAACATTTCCTAAGAATGTGAAGTGCTTCTGCCAGCAACCCCTCCTGTGCCAAATGACTTGCTCTCAATCCTACGCTTTACTGTCTCTGTGAGTTGTTGCTTCCTAGATAGGACTGTGAGTATGCTCTGAAGGTTGAGCAGTCTTTTTTTGGCAGTCCAGCATGAGTAGTTTCTTACCCTGTGTATGCTCAGGGAAAGAGAGCATAATATTGGGCAGAAAAGTCCCTTTTTGTCCCTCAGACCTGATACCATCTCTGTGCTTAAAACTAAAGCTCTCTTGTGAGCTAGGAGGCAATACCTGTCCTCGAAAGGCTTGCTTGGCCAAAGATAATTCTGAGAGACTTTTGGTCATATCTGATGAAAGTTCCATGACCTTGAAAGGTTCTTTACTCCCACCTGAAGATCAGTATACCAAGTCAAATTGCCTTGAACACTTAGCATGGGTTGGATTTTTTTGTTTGTTTGTTTCTGATTTTAGGTCAAAACAGTCTAGAGATGCCTGCTCCCTTCCTTGGAGAAGACTGTGTTTGTGTCTTGAGAAGAGTAACGGATTGGCAGCTTTAGAATGGAATGTGCTGAAAACTCAAATATATATTACAAATTTGTCTTGCCACAAAACTCTTTGGAGTCCCTCTTAGATTCCAGATACTCTTGATTTAAAAGGGAGAATGTAGAGTCTTTCTTAGGGAGCCATGTCGTATGGCAGGGGAGATGATAAGCCCATATGAGTACTACTAAATCCAAAACTTTTCAGAATGTGTGCATACCTATAGTGTAAATGTAACTGTGGACTATGTGTCATGAAGTTAAATGTCTGAGGTAGAAAGCAATTAGTAGTGAGGGAAATGCCTTCTAAAGGAGAGTTTACCTTTGTAGGCTGACAGTAGTGCCTGAAGCTCCTGAGGTGTGAAATGTTTGCAACTGCACTCTTAACATGTGAAACAAAATTCTTTATGCTCAGTGAAACAGTTTGGCTTAGTGAATAAAATAACAATGTTAGTACCTGAGAAATTGAATTCTGTTCCCTGTTTTTCAGTTATCTGGTGAGTAACATCAGGTAAAATGAGTTACCTCTCTGTCTTATTCTTTGCATATAAAACAAAAATAATTGTGAAGTGCTTTGGGGTCTGTAGGAGAACATCACTATTTAAAGTAGTAATTGTATTTCAAATTAAAATGAAGGACCTGTCTCATTTACTAGTAATCAAAAGTATAACATACTATGTAGAAATTCTGTGTTGATAGGTTGTATCAAAACAAAGTCATTTGAAAGCTGCTTGTTGACTGAAATTTGGTGAAGTATTCAAAATGTATGGAACTCAACCATTTCCTTATGTTCATATTTAGTTTGCCCACTTCAGATTGGTGCTTATTTCTAAGATGGTTTTTATAGTTTTGTAATGCTTAATTTTGTTCCAGTTGGGAGTAGCCAGTAGGCTTTAAAGATGTTCTTAGGTTCGAGTTCAAGGTCATTCAAAACTTCACCAGAAAAGTAAAATTTAGAATGAAAGTTTCCAGTGATACCGATGAATAAATAGCTCTTTTTCTTCTTTCAACAGAGAAAAGACGAGACCCACCAAATGGTAAGCTTTATATATGAATCACTGCATTTTATTTTTTTCTCAAAATCTTTCAACTACTGTTAGTGTGTATCTTTACTTTGGACTTGTTCAGGATAGTTATGTGGTGGAAAAAGCAGTAAATTTGTATTCTGGAGGTTAGTATATTTGTTTTGCTTTTGTTCTTTGGTATTTGTTTAGTTCTTGCTTGGAAGATTTGTGGCTTAGCTGGCACTTGTAAGGTATGTTTTTGGAGGAGCATGTTTTATTGCAAGTAGAACAGAAGCCCTTCAGCTTAAACTATGAAGAAGGCTTTGTATTTTTCATTTGCTAGTGGGTCTTCGTAATACACGTATATAAGGTTGATATATAGAACCTTGCTGAAATTAAAAGGTAGTTACAGGGGAGGGTATTTATTTAAAGATAGGTTTAGTCATGACAGAGCTCATAAAATATCCATAAAATCTGAATTTCAGTTTATCCAGCTAACTCTGTAGTATAGTCTTTTGGACATATATTGTTCAACTTCAGATGTTTTTCTTCACATAAAAGGATACTTTGGCTTTATTTGCCTCTCAAGAATAAATCTTACTTATATGAAGGTGCAGGCTCCTCCTGTCAGGATAGGAGATCCTCCTATCACTAAATTGATGGAAAGAATCAAAACTAAATGTAACTTTGATTGAAATAAAATATTGTTTATTCCAAGATCAAGTGAAAAATGCACATCAGTGAATATGAAGCTTTAATCTCATTATGAACCCACACTGACACTAAAAAGTGATTTAATCTGTAATATTTCAGTTAGTGATTCAGAGTGTAGGTCATGTTACCATGCCTGTTAGTTTACTACTTGAACAAGGATATAGTCAACTGATTATCTGATGCTCCTAAACCCTGAGGAGAAGTAGTAATCTTAAGTCTCTAAACCCAGTCTTGAGGAGGTAGTCTTAAGTTCGTTCTAGCCAAGATGTCTAAGCATCTTGGTAGATCTCAGAAGTAGTTTAATTGCTAACTAATCCTGATTTACGGGAACTACGAATGGCCTTTATTTCCAAGTAAAGCCTCTGCAGTGTAGAATTTGTCTCCAAAAAATGAGCGTTCTCGTAAACACTTAAGTTTTGAGGAAGCACGGACGGTAATGCTGGTAAATCCTGCTTAACCCAGCCTTTTCTGTTATCCATTTCTTCAGTTGGATTCCTTTGGTTACTTTATGGTGATACCAGTCTGTGATCCTCTAAGTTTCCTGAGCCTTCAGGTTGTAATCTACCTTTTCAGCAACATTTGCCTCCCCTCACCTAAACAGTATCAGAAGATAGCAGTGTCTGCAGGGCAGGAAAGAAAAACAGTAGTTGTGATGCCATATAGCACCATGTGCCACAAAAATATTATATATATATATATATATAAAATTTACAGCAGACAAATACATATATATATATATTTTTTTTTTTCTCTGCTGTAAATTTTTACCTACAATAACACAGACAAATCATTTGCCTGACTTACTATCTTTGACTGGAATAAGATTTAAGAAAACTAAATCTGTGGAAACTTCTGTACTGAAAATATAAATGGTAGTCTATTATTCGTCCTGTCGTAGTTCAGCAACAGCAGCTTCTTGGAGGAAAAATATCTGATAGACTCATTTGCATGCTTTGATCCCATGCATTTGTGCTGAATTACTGTATAAAAGACATAAGCTTACGCTTGGTGTTTATGCTTTACAATCACTAGTCAAAGCTCTGAGCATCTCTGCATTTTACTGACCTCGTATGTCCATGTTTCTTTCGTGATCTGTCTACCTCTCTTTTATGATTTCCTTGAATTCTGTAAAGCTTGGCTACTTTAAAGGTAAAGGAATTAAGATTAGATTGGCTGAATTCCTGCCTTCTGTAGTCTCAGGTGAGACATGCCCAGGACATAGATGAGATGCATCAGGTGGTGATGGCCTTAAGACTCTTCATTTCAATACTTGCAGTTCAACCTAGAACAGAAATATACTGTCAGTATGTAACTGAAGAAAAAGCTCTTGTAGAATAAGCTGGTTTTTCTGTTGCTGTCTGTGACAGTGATTTTTTTTTTTTTTAAGAGGATTACCTGCTTTTTCTGTACTGTGTATCAGTACACAGTTACTTTAAAACTGAAAAACAGGAACAGTCACATTTCTGTAATCATATGATCTATGCTTGAAGTACTATGGGGTATTTTGTTTTAGCTGGGGCTTGTTTGGATTTTCTACGTATGTTGAGGTAGATGTAGAGATGTATAGGAAAAAGCTGTATTGTATGATCTTTCCAGTGGTATAGGTTTAAGTTTTTGGGGGTTTATTTTGTTTTTGCAGAATTGCAGGATTAATCAAATTAGCATTAACAGTTATGTAAAGTGTATTAGCCTGTAATTTCCTGGGATTTACGTTCTACTCTCATTTGTAATGACGAGGTCTCTTCATGCAAATAAAGAGGAGTTACTGTAGTTGAACTGACCTCTTAGTGAAGTTCCAGATGAAAGAAGGATTTGTCAGAGAACTGGTCTTTGAGGAAATCTCTAAAAATCATATGACAAATTTATTTAAACTGTTAGCTAGAATAGTTTACAGTTATTCTAAGGCATCTTTTCCAGGCTACAGACAGCCCAGAGAAGTTCTATCATATAAGGAATTTTATAAAGTCAAAAATACTTCAAAATGTTTTGTACCACATTTGCTGGAGCGCCTTCTGAGGATATCACAGATATTGATAACAGTGGATGCTTATGGCCACTGTATTGCCAGGTACTTCCTAATGATGAGCTCTATATGCCTCTCTCATCTTCATTTATTGAGCTGTCTACACCTGATGGGGAAGGTGCATGTATTATGATGGGAAAACTTTTACTGGATATAAATATGGCAGTTCTAGAAGAATATAATTCTTTTCAAGGTTCTTGTATCCCTCGTGGACATCTAAGAACTAAAGCTGACGGTAAGAATAACTTTATCTTAAAGATCTTTCTGTGATATCTAGAATGAATATTATTAGTGTCAAGGAATCAGGCTATCAACCCTTAAATTGAGTTCAGGTGAATAAAATCTCATTTTGAAAGTGACTTTTTCTTCTCGTAACCTTTTAATGGTTAATTTAGGGTTTTACATGCCAAAAGCAAAGCATGTATCAAAAAACTGTCAGTTGTGAGTATAATGAGAACTTGCTAGCAGTTTACATACTTCATTTTATATTTCAGTACAGCTTGAAAATATAAATATAATAGTGAGAGAGTATAATCAATGATTAAATAGAAAATGAACTGCTACAGTGTTTCATATTAAGCTAATGAAATAAAGACTATAATTGTCCATTCATCCTGAAGATGTACTTAGCTGTATATTGTTAAGTTTTGGCTTGATGGTATTGGACAATTAGTGAATTCAATGCTAGTTTTAAGTGTTATATACAAATTGCTGTGCATAGTAATATGTGATCAATTTGTGTTTTAGTCTCTTAGACCACAGCACTTCTAGTTTTGTAATTGCTGCTAGCAGAAAACATTTGTTGTTCCTTGTGCCATTTTCATGCAGTTTTAAATCTTGTCCTCAAACACTTATACTGGAATATAGGAGCTACCATACGTTTTCAGATGAGCTTTGTCTAGCCCAATGTCTTGTTTCTTTTCTTGTTTATTGTTCTGGTCAATATTAAACACTTCCTGCAGAGGTATTAAACTGCAAACCTCAGATACTTTACTTATTACAGTGCCTGCTTTTTTCTGATCCAGAGTCTAGACTGTGTAATCTAAGGCTTCAGAAGGGTGGTCCCTTCAGAAAGTTTGTGATGATTGAGTACTCCATACAAAATGCAGTTGTGGATAGATGATGTCGAAATAATGTTCTACTTTACCAAAGTCTGATAGATGTTTTTCTCCTCCATTTCAGTATAAGGTTGAAAGCCTGAGTTTAAGATAAAATATTTTAATTGACTTGCAGACCATTGAGTAGCAACTCAGAGGGGAATGGAAGATAGCTTCAATTTTGGAAGAATGAGATTACTTGTAGATGTTTTGGTTTGGGTTTTATTTTATTTTATATTTTTTGAGGGCTTAACACACACACACACAAATGCACATACGCCCTATATATAATAGATATTAATGTACAACATGCTTAATTAAAGTATGTATTTAAACACTACTGTCATTTGCCTAAGAGCTATCTTCAAAGAAAATTTAAAATTTGGAGTGGAAAACCTGCTAGGTATGATTCTTTACCAGTATTATGGAAATAACATATACAAATAGAATGTTAAAATTGGCAGGAATATAATCCAGATATGTTTAAAATAACTAGATTAGTAATTCAGAGTTCTTTATCTCAAAGAAGAATGAGGTGTGAGAACTTAATAAATTGAGTATTTAATTTGTGTTTTCACTACTGCTTTTATTGCTAGTACTCTTCAAGCTCTGTTTTTATCTTAGTCTTTGATTATTTTGCAAACTTGTCAAAGAATGAAAAATGAGAAGTCCTGAGTAGCTCTATAAATGCTCTGGTGCTTCAGAGGCTTGATAATATATACAGAGTGAAGTCTATATACAGCTTGAAGTTCTTGTGTTAAGTTCTGTGTGGTGTAACAGACATCATTCCCATTTGATGCTTGCTAAGCAAAAGATCCCCTTCAAGATTCAGTTTACTGTGCCATCAAGGTAATGGCAAGCTGATATTACTGTTTTATTTACGGAAGTCAGAGTACCTGTATCTAGGATTGTAGTTAAGCTTGTTTTTGTGTACAAACATACCTTAATGTTTCTTACTCTAATGATTAAAAACGTTAATGAATTCTGTATGCATCTTAGTTCTTTAATTTCAATATATTTCCTTTACCAAATTTGCAAAAATTAAATTCCAGTATACAAACCTAGTCTGGCATTGCTGTGCTGTAACAATGCTTTTCTTTAGCAAACACTGTAGTTTATGCTTCTGACACCCAGAACTCAGAAGCATGTGGCATGTAGAACAATACAGGTATTTTCCCATTCCAAAAAAAAGTATTCAGGGGAGCAGTTAGTAGGTTAAATATAGTTTTGTAGAAATATAATGGTAAAAATCTTGTACTTTCTCTTCACAGGTCCAAATCTACCAATGGCAACTGTTGATATCAAAAACCCAGAAATTACAACTAACAGATTTTATACTCCACAAGTCAACAATATTTCATATACCAAAGAAAAAAAGAAAGGAAAAACTAAAAAGAAAAGATTGACAAAAGCAGATATTGGAACACCATCTAACTTTCAGTAAGGACGTTTTTTGAGATTTTTTCAGTTACATATGCAAATGCTCCAGGCTTAAACTGTGCGACTGTTGTGTCATCTCAACTGTAGTGAATATGAGTGGGCATACTGTGAAGTTTAAAGCAAGTTACTTTAGACACAGGTGGAATTTGGTTCAGTTCTAAACAAACACAAAGTAACTTGCTATTTTAAAGTAACTTAGGAAACAACTTAGGTTTATAAAGATGCCTTGGTAAAGTGGTCAGTTTAACAGCTTCAGTGATCATCTTTTTATTATCATCATTCTTAGGCTATGCCTCTACATTGTCATACAAAATGCACATGCAGTTTTGACTTGGCATGCTAGCAATATAGCCATAGCTAGCAATATAGCCATAGCTAACAATATAGCCATATTTGATATCTTTGACTTCCTGTTTGTAATGTTACTTATTCTTATATGTGGGCTGGCATCTGCATCTTGTGATGAAAGTACAGTATGCATTTGTATACCTGTTAATCAATTGAGTTTGTGTTTTAGCATTTGTTACATGATTGCTATTGTTATAGATTGAAGATATTATTTTGAAAAGCTCTACTTTACTGGATTGTTAATGTTCTTTTAAGCTGTAATTTGATGATTTGATCTTCTGCATTTTAAAACAAGTATACTTTAAATTCCTGTTGCTTTAGCAAATAAAAAGCTTGAGTTAATTAAGATCAATTTCCTTGAAGTCTTAGAAAAGCAATGTTAGGATTACATCCCAGATTAGTAAGTCCTGTCCTTTTGAAGCGTTCTTTGACATCACTTACACTGATATGCTTTCCTAGAGTAAAACTTCATAAAATACTGCTAGTGTTACCAGTCATATAATATTATTATAATTATAATATTATAATAATATTATAGTGTTTTGAGAGAATATTCTGTAGAACAGGGCAGAGGACAGAAAATGAGAGGGGCTAAAATGCATCCCTGACCAGGTTGTCCTTAGACAATCCAGACATCAACTGCATCCTTCCTGAGCAGAGAACTGAAATGCTGCATCAATTAATGTCACTTAATACTGAAAAGCTCAGAAAATAAGAAAGTGAGACTTAACCTGTAAGGAAAAGTGAGTAATGATTGGTAGTTGGTCACTGCTGTAGCTGTTCTGATAAAGCTGGCACAGGCAGACAGAACTGCAGTTCACAATTTGCCTTACTGCACCTTGCCTCTGATCAGAACTGCAGGAGGGGTGTAAAGCAGCGCAGATAAATACTGAGTATGAGACTTCGTTTATAATGTCTGTCACGCTTTGACAATTGTGGAACACTTTATGTGCACTCATAAAATATTAAAATTGTCCTAGAAAAACCAAGATGATAAAATATTTAATGAAGTTCAAACAAAGGCTGCATTCTAGTTCATGTCAATATTTGTATACAGACTAATGTTAACTGTAGTTTTAAACTGCGTGTAGTGGACCTGCAAAAAGCAGCTTGAAAATATGTTTTGGGTTTTTTGTTTTATTTTATTTTTTCTTTCCCTCCTCTCTCAGGTTCTAGTTAAGTTTCCTGTGAAGTGCAGCTAAATGTCACCATAGGATATACGATATTTTAATTACTGTTTTTATGCAACTACAAGATAAATAATGTTTGCAGTGGTTAGGAGAACATATCAGTTGAAGTTGTATGTAACTTGAATTGACAGTGTTCTTCATCAGTATCACAGTGTTCCTTATTCTGGATCAAAGGGGTGATCAGTAAATACAATTTTTTAATTCCTCTTGTTATCTGCATGTGGACTTTGACTATCCTGAGCAGTTTTCTAAAAAAAAAAATGTACTTAACATTAATGTAACATTAATATAACTGACTGCTATATACACTTTATAAAAATAACACAAATTATGGCTACCTTATAAATATAAACCTTTCCAAAGGTTTGTTTTTAATTGCAATGCATAACGTGTTGTGGTCATTATGTACAAATAACTTATTTTCTTCCATTTGAAGGATGAAAAAATAAATGAAAAATAATATTAACGTTTTACTTCATATGAACTTTAATGTCAATAAAGTGCAATAGTGATTTCTGATCAATAATCTCAAGCTTGTAAAAGAATATTATGAAATGTACAGGTGTGCAGAGAAATAGCTGTAAGATTATATTTGCTAGTAAACTTCTGCTAACTTGCCTATGCCAATTAATGTATTATAAATGGATATGAGACTATACATATTTGGAAATACACATCTAGCTTACATGAAGCAAGCTGTATTTTAACATCCAGAATAATACTGTAGTGATAAGTCTGACCATACGTTGGTAATGGAAGGAATTTAATATGCCTTCCGTTTAAGACACGTTAAGTTGTATTAACAAACATTTAAGCAAAGCAGAGGGCTTTCCTTTCTGTCTTTTCTGTAGCATAATGCAATTTTTAAACCAGACCACCTCCTTTTCTCCTTACCCCTTGAGCTAAGAAGTCAACTAATCGTAGTTATACCAAAGACCAAAAGCTGAACATCGAACAGCATTGTCATGAAGGAAACTTTCACTGTGGTGGTAGTTACAGACCCAAGCCCAGATCCAACAACTGTTGTGCTAAGCACTGTAAAAAGATGGCAAGGTGGCCCTTGCAATTTGGCAAGCTTAGTCTAAGCTGTATTGGCTAACAACAGCTCATCTGGTACTTCTGTAACTGAACTGGACTTTGTGAACTCTCAATGTCTTGTTTTTGTAGAGCTGACTGTTGGCAGGAAGCAACTCAGAATATGGAGTCTTTTTAGCTGATTAGAATATCAAATAAAATAATTCTTTAATATCCAAAGGAAGTAGGTACTAGATTTCTTTTTAGGGCAGTAAAGGAGGTTGGAGTGAAACCTGGGAAGATGGCAACTGAAAATTGTCCTTACTTTATTTCTCTGAAAAAACAAAGTGAATGAGAGAAATGTCAGGAAAGTGGTTAGACAGCAAACCATGATGGGAGGGAGGAGGAGGAGGAATCCAACTGTATGACATTAAAGACGTTGGCAGATGCTTTCCTTGGTCTTTGTGCAGCCCTTTTATTCTGCAGTGCACACTGATACTAACGGCATGGAGCCTTAACTTTTTGCCATAGGCTGTAACCTAAGGGGAAAATTGTTTTCTCTGCTTTTTTTCTTACAAGACAAAAAGTGAGAAGGGAAGTACTGTTATTGCCCTCACAAGTGAGGCACTGATGGGTCTAATGAGTTTGAAGTAAAAGCTAAATAGTAATCCAGATAACTGTCTGTTATTTTCCGAATTTTAAAAATATTATTTTAAAATAATTATTTTCGTTAACAAGATCCTTTTTATTCTGTGGATTAAATGAACTCTTCTACTTTTTAGGCACATTGGACATGTTGGTTGGGACCCAAACACAGGTTTTGATGTAAGTAATGTAATCCATTGTTCAACATACTGAACGGTTAAAAGCTGCAGAGGCTTTTTAGTTTAAGTGGTTGGAGACTGGCAACAAATAAATGTTAACAGCACATCACATGATTTTTAATTACTTTGTAATTCAAATACAAAGATGATGGAGGAGCAGAATGAAACAGGGATTTAAGATTGAGGGGAAAACTTGGAAAACCCAAGGTTTTTGTTAAGTATACCCCACTCTTAAAATAGTCCTTTTTGCCTGAAAATTCAACCTAGAGGCATGTGCTTTTGTCTTTGCTGTTCTTAACTACATGGACCTTTTTCCAATACAAAAAGAAAAAATGTGTAATTTTTAATAATAATAATAATAAGCTGCTATTTCAGTGTACTTGGAACTAATCTATTTAACTTGCAGGTGAACAACTTGGACCCAGAATTGAAAAACCTATTTGATCTGTGTGGAATTTCAGAGGCTCAACTAAAAGACAAAGAAACTTCAAAGGTCATATATGATTTCATTGAAAAAACGGGAGGTGTGGAAGCTGTTAAAAATGAACTGCGCAGACAAGGTGGGCTTCCTTTTACTTCCACATCAGATTTTGCAGGGTTTATTTTACCTTAAAAATTGGACTATAAGCTGTTGAGGATAATTAGTTTCTGATACTCTTTGGACTTCATGTCGCTGCAGATGTATTGGATTTTGTAATGTTTCCGTACATCATACACTATAGAAGAAACAATCAAAAAAAACCTGTGCATCACCCATGAGAGTACTTTCTTCTAAAGACTAAAGATCTTTTCTGTGTCAGTTTAGTAAATTCCAGTAATGCTTTACTGACTGCAAAGCTATGCAGTCAGTATATGGATTCATATGGATTTTTTCAGACTACAAATGTTGTATATTCTATTTATAGTCTTAATCTCATAAATAAATTAAAATCTTAAAAACAGTATTTCTGTTGCCAGCTGTAGTAGTGGTCTATGACTGACAAGTACATGGTGCCCATTTAACCTGAGCAGCACTATATGATGTGCCTTGCAGCAGCCAAAGGCCTGCAAATTTGATATAAATGTTTGAAGTAACCAAAGGTGTCGCCTTCCCATTCTACTCTCTCCTCTCTGTTTGAAGTAAAAAGTAGCACTTTTTGATCAAGTGGGTCTAATTTAGGTTTCTGCTATAAGAAAACTCTAAAATAAGTCATTTCCAGCCTGAAATTTAAATACATTCTCAGCCGATGGATTATCTACTGCAACATGACAAGTCAATCTGAAAATTACACTGCCAATATCAAACTTCAAAAAAGATTGCCTAGAACACAGGAGAAGTAGAATATAAAGCCTGTTAAAATTATAACCTTTTCAAACTGGTGAATAACTTGTTCTCATGTCTGAATAAATAAAAGATTCAGAGTACAATAATTGATTACATTTATTCTCTAGGTCCCCCACGTTGGAGTGGTATGTATTTGAACTGGCATTCAAGCATATATTTCAAAATATTCATGCTGCAACTGTGTGATTCTTTCCTAGTAGATAAGAAATCTTAGTCCACCTTTGCTTGATGGTGATAGTATATGTTAGTCAAACTTCTTTGTTAGTTGAATTGCAAGCAAAATTTGAATCCTTAATTTTTGTCTCAGTAACAACTATCAGTTTCTTTGTATAATCTTAACTCTGTTTAAATGTGTACAGAGTTCTTGATATCATACTGCCGATCACAAATGTCTTAGATCGAGAAGATTTGCCTTGGATTCCTATGACTAGTTTTAAATACTTTAAAAATGCTAGTTTTTCTAATCTTTATGCATTAACTCCAAGTTATGACCACTTTGCATGCATGCATTTGAAAGATTAGCTGCCTCATCTTCAATGTGCATGATGATTAAGATCAGGCTTTTACTTCATGGTAGAGGTAGATCAATGCTCCTAAAAGTTTTGAATTCATCGTTTCTGTAGTTTTATCCAGAAATATGTTATGTGGTGTGTAGTCTTGACTGCTCTTTGAAGTGTTTGGTTTTCCATTGAAACGCACTTTCCTGTGTTGTGTTGCAAGAATTTCTGTGCTTACCTGTTCTACCTACTAAGATGCCTGAAGAGAGTCACAGTCAACTTACTGTTCTATTGAAACACAAGTTACTTCTTGTTTTTTCCAACCCTTTTTCTGTCTTTGATACTGCTTTTTTTGTGATGATACCATCAATAGACTTCACACCTTTTTGTTAATACCCTTGTTCAAGTTAATTTACATTTATAAAAACTTCTGGTTTTTTTGGTTTTTTTACTTGTTGTGTGTGGGAGATGAGGTAGAAAGAATGCAGTAATGGCCTTTCCTCCTTGCTTAAAGGAGAACAAAGCTTTGTTAAAGATATTACAGCTAGCTGTGGTCTGGGGCAGGGGGTTGGGACTCCGATACAGGATATGTAATTTTCATTCATTTCACTTATCAGTTAAAGTGCAGATAAGCCTTAAACCTCCTGAACTGTATTTCCACAGTTTGGATGTTGCATATTGCTCTGGATATAACACAAATAAAACCTCCTTAGGAAGACCTTTGTTGAAGATTTGCAGACCTTACAGACTCTGGAGCGTGGTGATATTGTATATTTGTGTATCTTTTCAGTAATACAGCAAAACTATTTGTATTACTTACTGAATAAGTTCTATTTGAAAACAATTGTCTTCAATGGCCAAGAAGGAAACTAAGTTAAAGGAAACCGAAAAGTGACTTTTCCTGTCTAGATATTTATTTCTGGCAAAATACATGAGGATGAAGTTTAAGAGGAGATTCTTGGCTTGTGGTTTTTTTGTTTGTTTGTTTTGAGGGGATGGGGAAAAAGGAGAAATGTATATGAAATTTAAGAAAATGATACTTGAGAGGAATATGCAGGGAAGGAAGCCTTGCTGTTTTCTACTTCAAGTTTCCTTTTCAGGGATTCTCTTCTGTTCCATTGCAGACAAGTTGCTTTCTCAGCAGTTAACGGGAAGGGGATAATAGAAGAGGTAAAAATCAAGCATCTTTCCTGAGGACCTTTCTTGAAGGCAAAATCCTTTTCACAACCAAAGCATATGCAATCAAATATGATTATTTTTTCTAAAATAATCCAGGCACTATCATGTTACTAAGTAGTTGTATAAAACAACCACACAAACTATAGTATTATAAGCCATTAGATGCCTAATGGAAGAGGAAATCGAATTGTGCTATTTAAAATACTATTAGCAGAGGAAGTACCTTTCAACACACTTGTAAAGAAATGATCGTATGTGCTGAGGTATCTGAAGCTGTTTCCTTCCTACAGTCTTTTACATAATGATATTGTTGTAATTTTCAGTAAAAGGGAGTAAGAATCAGAGTTTATAGGGTTTTTTGAAGGGAAAGGGATTTCATACATTTTATTCAGACATTGCAGGCATAAAATCTGAGGGAAAGGCTCAGAGTAGCTTCCCTTAGCAAAAATAAAGATCACATAAAGATCACAAAGATTTTTTTGTTAATATTTGCCACTTTCTTCAAGATTAATCTGCCCAAATACCTAGAATAAAATATATATGCATAATTGTAAGAAAGATCATCCTCATATTTTTCATGAAGTGGGTTTTTAGGAATACCAGAATGAGTTACTTCACTGAAGCAAATTTAAAAAATGCTTGTACTACTAACAAAATAACATTTCTGGGTAAATATTAGATTATTTGCTTATTTTTTTATTTAAAGAAGGACCTTTTCAACAACAAGTTTAGAGTGAGAGAAAGCTTATTGCTTAATGATGATACTGAAAGGCATTTGTTTGGAGGTACTTTATATGACAGAAAGAAATGAACTTTGAGTGTCATGTGAAGGCAGCTTTGCTCTAGTGAAGCAATAGTCAATGGAGAGAGATGTGGTTTTATAATAACCTCACTCTGCTGTTGCCATCGGAGGAAAATGAACTTCAGTAGATAAAGTTAGTCCTTCTGAATAGCCCCTGTCATCTGTAACTTGAGATGCTGTATCAGCAATACTACTTCACTGTTTGCTGTGCAGGTCCTGGTTAAGATGTGAATCCATATGGTTGAATGCACTTGACATTGTATGCTACCTTCTTACAATATTAATGCATTTCCAGTTTTTTAGTACTTGAAGATGATGCTTCAAAAAAAATTTCCCTTGGTAATTCTGATATAAATTAATAGATAGTCTACAGAGTGGAAATTCTGTATACTTACCTTTAAGCGTATCTTTTAACATCTTTCTCTTTCTCCTTTCCTTCTGTTGCAGTTCAACAAAATTTTGAAGGTTTCTTTTGAAATCTTACCTCATTTTGTCAAGGGAAACAAATGTTAACTTAAGGTATACTTTGGATTATGAAGGAAATCACTATTGTAGGACTCCCCACACTAAAATAAGTAAATAAATAATGACACAGCTTTTTTTGTGGCTTACATAAGAAAAGCGTCTTTTTACATATTGCAGTTGTTCCCAGAGCTATTGGTTCTGTGCTTTCAAAATACGTGACAGAGACTGTGCAGCTTAGCTTATGTTCATATATATGTAGTTTATCTTCAGTTACTTTGAACTTAATCCAGGTTTGATAAAACTTGCACAGGCACAGAGATCCTTGTAAAAGGCAAGGCAAAGCCTGGGTGGTGGTGTTTAGGGGAAGAAAAACAAACTTGTTGTCTCCTTCTCTAAATTGCCAGAATATTTAAGAGTAGTAAGTAGTATGTAATTTTATATTCTGTCTTGTTCTGTTTCAGCTCCACCACCACCACCACCATGCAGAGGAGGACCCCCTCCACCTCCACCACCACCTCCCCATAGCTCAGGCCCTCCTCCTCCACCTGCTAGGGGCCGAGGGGCACCACCTCCACCTCCTTCAAGAGCTCCCACAGCAGCACCACCACCTCCACCACCATCTAGACCAGGTGCAGCAGTGCCCCCACCTCCTCCAAACAGGATGAATCCTCCTCCACCACCAGTGCATTTATCATCTGCACCATCTGGCCCTCCTCCACCGCCACCACCACCAGCAAGTGGGTCATCTGTGCCCCCGCCTCCACCTCCACCTCCACCCCCTCCTGGTCCTCCTCCACCACCAGGTCTTCATACAGAGGTTGACAACCAGCTTCCAGTTCCTGCAGGAAACAAAGCAGCACTCTTAGATCAAATCAGAGAAGGTGCTCAGTTAAAGAAAGTAGAACATAACAGTCGACCAGTGTCCTGCTCAGGAAGAGATGCACTATTAGACCAGATACGACAGGGTATACAACTAAAATCTGTAAGTAAAGCTGTTTCTTATCCAAGTCCCTAATGGAACTTGTAAATGGAGAGAGTACCACAGCATGAGCAGTAACTTGTGGCTTTCTGTTTTGGGCTGGGTCGTATTTTTTTTTAATTTTTAAACTAAAACTTTAAACAATACTGCTGGAAAAA
Organism: Rhea pennata; assembly: GCF_028389875.1. Lineage (NCBI taxonomy): Eukaryota > Metazoa > Chordata > Aves > Rheiformes > Rheidae > Rhea > Rhea pennata. The sequence continues at coordinate 24,097,580 of NC_084663.1, forward strand.
TGCTTAGAAAGTACATTTGCCAGATGAGTAAAGATACATGAGTTTTTCTCATTTCAAATTCACTTCTCACTTTACTGAAAAGCTGAAATTTACATTTTAAGAACTTTTGCAAGAAGTACTATGCAAAGATTGCTGATTTCTTGCATACTTTGTGAAAAACACATGCAGAGGATGGGTTCAACAGTAATGGTACTATAAAGCATTCACTAGATGATTTCTTGCCATCTTAGAAGAGGCCTGTGCCTCAAATGTTGAGGCTTGTAAGAAGCCTGCACCCATAGGGGTTGCCTCTGCTATTCCTGCTGCAACTCAGGGTATTACTCAGTCTGTTCTTCAGGACACTGAGTATGTGCAAGGTAATTTTTGCCTGCAAATTGCAAGTATTCCTAATCTAAGACTAGCCAGTAGTTGGAATAGTTGTAGAGGGGATGTGAGAGGAAACAGAAAGGAGAGGATTCAAGATCACTGTTTTCTGTGAAGCAAGGAAGTCAGCATCTTCCCACCTCAAGCTCCATCAACTGGTCCCAGCTTTTTTTAGCCATGCTAAAAAACTTATTCCATTGCAGATGACTGAATACTTTTTATAAGCAGATTACGTACACTATAATACATAAATTTAGAACTTTCTGTAATCACTGTGTATTTAGAAGTATGCTTTCTTTAACAAATTTGAAGTCTGCAGAGAGAAGCTTTATGCTGTGAAAGTTGCAGAAATATTGAAAGCAGTCATAGTATTGAGTGTTCCTTCCAGCAAACTTGGTGCCACTTAAGTACTGTGGCTCGAGGAAAACAAAGGCTGTGAAACTTTAAACAAAAAAAAGGGAGGAGGAGATGAAGCATGTTTAACAGTCTTTGATTTACCAATAAACATGTAGATCCAGGACTTATTTCAGTTTGAAATGCTTGAGGCTGCATATTTCTTTTTTTAAAAAAATCTTAAACTAGCACACACACCACACCTGTGATAGATGCACAAAAGACAATACATCTCTCTGGCCTTTGAGATCTGAAATATGAGGGTTTCTGAGAGTTTATTGATTTGCTCACTGAATTATTCAAACTTTTAAAAATTTATGAGATTATTCTAACACAAGTTGTAGAAAATATTTCCAACCTTTCTTATATCTCTAAGAATAGGCTGTGTCTCCGTCTCTCCCATATACTTTCTTTTTTTTTCTCACCAATTTTACTGAGTCCTTTCTTCAGTCCTTCATACTCTTTTAAGTGCAATTCATTTCTTTGTCTCTCTTCCGTTATTGCTTTCCGTCCTTCATTGTCTTCCTTAACACATTTGGTTTAGACTGCTTATTCTCACAACTTTCATTCAACCCTCTGCTAATCTGATGCTCAGTACAAGTTTTCTGCTCAACTTCATTTTTACTGTTACAAACATCATTTACTCAGTTCTGCTTTTTTGTTATTCTTTTGTGCATTTAATGCTTCTGGTGTAAAAAATGTAAGGGCATATTAATATGTAATTGTCAGTACAAGTATGCAGTATCAAAGTTTTTATTACTTTCAGAAGAAAAAAATCACTCCAAAACAAACTTGGCGAACAAACCCAAACAAGAAAAAAATTTTGTTATGTACTAGATATAGGTAATTTGCAGGGAGGCTACACATGATTACATTAAGAAGCTTTCTGTTAGCTGAGGGCTTGCTCTCTGATGTATGAGTTGTAATACTTAATACTAGTTCATACTCAAGATTATCTAGCAAAAAGTTTTTTTTTTTTTTTTTTTTTAAGTCTAACTAAGGCTAAGGAAACTGGAACTGTACTTTCACTTGTCCTTCTACCTGAAAATAAACTCATCAATTTTATAAGGAGAGTTTGTCTAGAAATGTACAGATTGTTTTGCGATTATATCTTTATATCCTTTTTTTCCAAGGTATCTGATGGCCAAGAGAGTGCACCACCTACACCTGCACCCACCTCAGGAATTGTGGGTGCGTTAATGGAAGTTATGCAGAAAAGGAGCAAAGCCATTCACTCTTCTGGTAAGTCTGATAGAATTTTTCTGACTTCAGTGCATCTAGTTAAGCCTTAACATTTCTGTGGAACATAAAATATTAATAGAAGAAATGGATTTCAGAATATAATCAGATGCAAAATGTTTTAGACACTATTAGTGATGAGTTCAGTGGTTAGACTGTGCTACTTTGTGAATTACTTGGTGTATAGTAGTTTGCAGTAATACTGAATTAAAAATTACTAATTAAGGTTAGTAACCACCTCTTCTAAAGACTTTTTTTTTTATATCTGATCTTTTTTTATCCACTAGATATCTAGTGGAATGTTAATCAAAAGTATGTTTTGAAAGGAAACGTTTTTTTAAAGCTTTCTGTTTTTTCAGCCAAGGCTCTTGCAGAGAAGTACACTCTTAGAGCTGTCTGGCTTCCAGTGTACTTTGGATGCCACCTGCTGGTGGATGCATACTTTTTACTGAATAAACTTCTTCAATGTGTGGAAAAAGTAAGACTACAGCAGTAACAAGAGGATTTGCATTTTTTCAAACACCAACTTGTAATGAATGCAGTTCAGTAGCTTCAGTGCACTTATTTGACAGCATCTCTTCTGTTAGTTTGTGATACGCTTCTTTTTTCTTCCAGAATTTGTGGTAGAACCAAATCTGCACTTGCACTCTGCAGACCCTTTGACTGGGTGCAATGTGATTTATGGATTTGTTGACCTTTTTAGTAATTTCTAATTTTACACAGATTATTTTACACAAATTAAACACCAAAACAATGCTAAATTCGGAGCTGTCATAGGGGAGAATGCTTTAGCCTTACAAATCGGTACTTTTATATGTACGATAATTTAAAAATTGTAGTATACTAAAATGAAAAAAGTGGAAGATGGGATAAAGTTAACAAAAATGGAAGCTAATATGCATTACACAGTCTAGAATATTCCAATAACAATAACAATCTACCCATTCACCCCCTCCTCTACCGCCAAAAATTGTGGAAGAAATAGGTAACACTTTTTTGTCTTGTTGGTTCTGTGCATGCAAGTGAGTTCTACTTTCTTGCCTTGTAGATGAAGATGAGGATGAAGATGAAGAAGAAGACTTTGAGGATGATGATGAATGGGACGATTGATCATATATTATATATATATATTTTTTAAGGTGAATGATATACTAAACACTACTTTCTGTCTATGGATTCTGTAAAATTATCATGTAAATGTTCTACCAATTTGCTGTATATTTTTGTTGCCTTTTGCTTTTTTATTAATCTGTGCAATACCTCATTTAATCTGTAAAGGTTTGTCATAATCCTCTACAAAGCTACTCCCTGTTAATGTGTGCGAGTTTACACCTGGATGATCATGTACATGTGAATACTTTTCCATCAATAAGGGAGTTTAAATGTAATATGTGAGACTGACAAGAACCTTAATGTAATTTAGTTATAATGCAAGAAGGAGAACACTATTTTCATACCCTACTTTTTCTGTATCTAAAATTTCTTATTAAAACCTAGTATAGCACTATGTTCTTTAAATGATGCAGCTCTTAGTTTATTTAGCCCCTTCATTTCAAATGGAACATTACATGAATGTTGAGCCTGGTTTATAATATTGCACAGTTTCAAATACATCACAATATTGCAGTTCAAATCTTAGCAGTGTGCTTTATATAAATCAAAATCACTACAGATATGCGCAGCTAGTTGTGAAGATTACTTTGCCCTAACTGTAGCAATACAGACTGCCTTTGAAGAGCAGTAAATAGTTCAGTGCTTTAATTAGGGAACAGTCTGTCTGAGGTCAAACAGGGTGGCTTTACGCTATAGTAGTGGTAAAGGCATCTTTGATGCAGACCAGTTCAGTCCTCTTTCCAGCTCTTATTTTTCAGAATGAAGAAGTTAAATTGCTGGGGACTGTACTGGAGTCTGGCAATTGCTACGGTTTGATTTATTTTTAAAATCAATTTTATGTGTTTTTTGGGCTGAAGGGCTGCATTTAATGCTTGCTTCAATAATGTTTAATTACATTTTAAAACGTGTAGGGCATTGGTGTACTAATAAAGTAAACTTCAGTGATATTACTTTGCAGTCTTTGAGTTATGGTACATAACAAATGCTAAAACACCAGTCCTACATCCAGGAAGTCGGAAAGCCATTAACTCAGAATATACACTTTGAATGCGTACTGAACTTTATGGCAATATTCTCTCTTCATGTGTTGGCTTTGAGACCAAGGGTTGTGATGAAGATCAAGGACCCTATTCACAGGAATGATATTTGAGTAAGTGGACAGAAAATGGGTTTCTCATTTCTCAGCTTGCACATATATATAAGTTGTACTTCATAGTGTGATAAACATTGGCATGTCTGCCTGTTACAAAACACTAATCTATGCTAGGTGGGTATTTAATATCTGCAGCAGTAATTACTGTTACTTACTGTAATTTTCAGGTAGAGAATCTTTTTTGAGAGAGAGAACCACAGTATCTGACACAGAGTATTTAGTTAAGTTAGTCATATTTGGAGCATAGTTAACGCATAGTGTCCTGGGTCTTTGACTGTAGTCAAGGTATCAAACTAAATTTAAGTTATCAGAACTGTATTGACTGAAACCCAGTGTTGACCTGATCTTGACAGGCTGGACCTGTATGATATGGCTTGGATTTCTAGCTCAGATATAACCTAGTATTTAGAGAACGAGTTTAGACATATAAAAAGAAAGGAAAGTTGCTGAAAGGTAGTGGGGAAAGGTAAGGTTATAGTTAAATTATTCCGAGGATTCTGACTTCCTTCCAAGAGTAATTTAAGCACATAACTTGAGGAAAAAGAAAATTCTAAGTTGTCCAACTTTCTTGCAGTAGCTTTTGCATTGCCCTCTGCTACTGGAAACTCTTCCTACTAGCTTTGCTGCTGTAATGGCTTGAGCGTTGAGTCAAGTGCAAGTGCAGCCTGGGTTAACTAATGTCAGTGGAGTTAAGAGCTTGTGTACAAGGAAAACAATAGTGTGTCTTTCATATAACTTCTGGCACTGCTTTCTTATTCTTACTGCATATAGAGCATTTAAAATTAAGCAGATGAGGCCTGTAGGTTTTCAAACATGCTACTTACTAGCTGTGTTTAGCTCTTCTGTTTTCTGAGTTGGAATTTCTGTAATATAATTATGCATTACAGTTCGTTAATCAAATTTCTATTCTAAGTTTTGGGAGCTGTGGTGAAATTGTGTTATTGAATAAAATTGATTTGTAGATACTGGCCAAAGAAAAGGTTTTTGTTTAGTTTTTCTCTTCATATGAAAAATACCCTCACGTTCTGTGGTGCCCAGATTAGTATTTGCTTTAAAGTAGTGTGTGTACATGATAAAAATTCAGGCATAAAGGCTGCAGTAGCAGTTAAGGTAAAGTCATAACCGCATGCTTCCAGCGCTCCACCACTTGCACTATGAGCAGAAGATAACATTTCATGATACTGGTGCGTTGTTGCTAAACATTGTAATGAAGGCCTCTCCTATATACTCTGGTTAAATGACTGTCCAGGTAGCCTTAGCAATTAACAGACTAGCATGAGGCTTTTGTATCTCAACACTCTATGTGCATAGACAGTATCAGCTAGCCACTTGTACGTATGAAATCCATAAAACTTCTCAATCATTCACTTTCCATTTATCAAACTGAAATTTTTAGTATGTGAATTTTTGAAATGTACAGTGAATAGGATGTTGCACTGGTGGCAATTCATCATGGATCATAATAAAATTAATTTGACCCAACTAGTGTAAAACTGTGGTTGTTTTGGGTTTTTTTTTTTTTTGTGTGTGTGTGTGTGTGTGTGTGTGTGTGTGTGTGTGTGTGTGTGTGTTGGGGGGGGAAGTGCTAATTGTAGCACATCTTTTAAAATATCTGTACATATTGATTACACACCTAGAAAGTAATTTTGGTTGCCTAGCTAAGTTCACAAAGCAGTAAATAGTTGCTTTCAAATCTGAGTAGTTTTCATGTCTCTGGAAAGTTAGATAGTGCTGGTGAATAAACACAATGAGGAAGAAAATGTAACACCCTGCCCTCCTGGCAAGTCTGACCGCCGCTCAGCAGCTTCTCTGGAAACAACGTCTACTGCTGCAGGCAGGTTCAGTCGTACAATAACATTTCAAGGTTGAACAAATATAGCTTCATTAATAAACATTTCAGAATGAATACTGTAATTTATTAACCGTTTTCAAGATGAAAATACCTTGTACATAAGTCTAATGTTTGAACTCATTGCATCTCATAGCTCTGCTTTTCTACTCTAAGTCTGAATAGTCTGGCATCTCAAATATTTATCTTGTGCACGCTTTCTCAAAACTAGAAAAGTAAGAGCCTTAAGTACAATACAAAGTTCAAATTGTTACTTACAGGGCTTGCTTAGCCATACAATTATTTCCTCTCTACTTAGTGAACAAAAGTTTAAAATACTCTTTTCAAAAGAAACTTTGAAAGAAAAGTTGCATTCTTTAGTTGATAACACCTACTAATTGTGTTCCCAAGTAAGGTATATGTAAAGAGGAAAAAGGAGGAGTGGACCAGGTTTTTGGTTTTTTATTTATTTTTATTTTTTGGGGGGGGGGGGGGGGGGAGTTGACAACTGTTGTCAGTCCATTGCAACAGCCTTTATCTAATCATTAGAGGAATTCCTAGTCCAATTAAAGTTCCTGAAGCTTAAGTACAGTGATAAGCAGCTTTATTTATAGAAAAGTGAAAATGGTTTAGGGAAGCTTAGAAGATATTAAACCTTTTTCTCTCAAAAGGACAAGTGTTACTGCGTAGCACTGCCATGAGAATGCCTGCTACTATGTGTTTGTTCATTGGCTGGAGTTTTCTTGTGTGTGAGAAGAAATAAAATACAGGGTAGTGTGAACTAGAACGTTAACTGTCTAGGTTTAATGAAAATGGTTAAACTTTGCTGCCAGTCAGTGACACCAGCCTGATATTTTTCTCTTTCAGGTAATACTTAAAAGCTTGAAGATGTCTATGTAGATAAGGAGGCGCTTATAAAAAGATAAATAAATAACAAAAGCAGTAAACTACATATGCTATGTTTGCTTGAAAAAAAAATAATCCCTTGGTTGTCTGAAATCATAGATAGGAAAGTAATACATGTTGAGAAGAGAAATGGAAACAATAAACACTTACTGAATCAAGGTTGGAATATAAATAATTGGAGTTGTTTTCTGACAAGTTTTATGGCATGCTGAATTTTACAGTATTTGCAGAGTAGCCTGCTAAGATGAGCCAGAATAGTAATTTGTCAGGTATGTTTAAGTTCTTTAACGTGATTTTAGGTAACACCTGCAGCACTTAACCATCTCTAAACAGTTCAGTGTTTTTACATTTGTTATAAGTATTTTACCTATTAGTGCTGAAAAACATACTTAAAGGCCTTATTGCTCATGCTCTGAAGTGTTGTTGGAGTCTTTTGGAGTGAAATTTTGAAGCCATTACTTCGTGGGTTTTTCCCCCCCTCCTCCCTAAAGGTTAATTGTCTTCGGTCTGAGTTTTGTTATTCAAGGAGTGTGAATTTTAAACTTGAGGAGAAGGGAGCATAAACTTTTCTGAGAATCTTCAGAGAAGTTTTAAGAACAGCAAATTAGGGAAGAGCAATAGCCAGCACTGTATTTTTGCTTGTGCAGACTGTTGGACATAACAGTCTGGAGTTTAAAGCTTGAGACATTACTTGTGCAGACACAAAGTATTAAAATACCATGGTCAGACACTTAAAATCGCAAATCTGCTCCTGTGAATGTTGACGCCAAAGAATAAACAACTGCCAGCGCGGTCAAGCTGGCTTTGAAATCCTTTGTTGGTAGGTGGGACTTTCCTGGATATTTGGGATATAAGGTACACCGTTTTGAGAAGTTTACATCTGAGTTTTGTGCGTTTGTGAGAGAGAGAATCTTTCTTATTAGATACCATTATAAATCTTCCAGGTTAGAATATTCTTTTTGGACCAAAACAGCACCTATTTCTTTGTCATTGAGGGAGGAAATAATCCTCAGCCAATAAATCCGTTGGCAGAGGTTATTCTGTTCAACTGTCAGTAGAGAATTCATATTTATTTTCAATTCAACATGAAATGGAAAAAACACTCTAGCCCCAGTTTAGATAAAATACATTATTCTCTGGAGACTAACTACAGAAAACGTTTTCAAGCATGAAAGACTGGTGGCTAGAGCAGAAAATTGCTAAGAATTAGTATTTGTGAAGCACCCTCATAAAAAGTAAGATTTTCACCTGTAGCAGTTAAATAAACTAGTTCTCAGAGAAAAAAATACTGAAATTTATCTACTGTCCCCAACGCCTGCAAGCAAAATAGTTCTGGAGAGCATGTGAGATGCTCTGATACCACTTATGTTAAACAGTGATCACATTTGACAATGTTTATAGTGGCTTATCTAATACAAAAAAAAAAAATCTTGTATCAAAGTTGGTGCCAAGGCCACATGACAGCGAAGGTGCAGGCCATGATATTGTTGTTGGTATTTTTTTTAAGGGGATGTTGTTGATTAGTTCTGAGCATCTCATCAGAGTCCTACCTAGGTAATATGCTGTCCTTTTCATGTATGAATAAATATGATTTCTGGAAGAAAAGCATAGTGAATGGTACCTAGACTTTCTTGTTTCTTCAGTGCATCTCACATTCTGCCAAAAAAAAATAATACATCTTTAGAAGTGTATCCCGATGACTTTTCCAAAACCTCTGTCTAAATGGTATACTCTGGTTTAGAGAACGAAATACAGACTTTCTTGGCGGGAGATCTCCCTGCAGACGTTTTATATTCTCAGAAATGTTCCCATGGTGGTAATGTGTTTCTTAGCCAGGCAACCCATCGCGTATGGGTTACTGCTTATGAAAAGAATATTTTTTAAAAAAGAACGTATTCCTTATGAATTATCTTAATTCTAACACAAGCTGTCAGATAAAGCAAAATTCTTTAGGGGAAAAAAAAAAAAAAGAAAATCTGAGTCCTCAATAAATCCTCAGTCAGCAGGATGCTTGCGCAGAAGGTAGAATGTGCTGGGTTCTACTTGCCAAAAGAATCTGGAGCAAGGTCCATGCATACCAAAAGTGTCCTGAGACCATCAAAAAAACCCTGATTCCAGGTCTGCAGAAGGAGCTTTTCAGTCGAGCAGAGAAAAGTGTGTGTGAGGGGGGATGTACGAAAACATTCTGTAGCTTTTGAAAGGATTCCTTTTGTCCTCTAACGTCCTCGGTACTGGCCTTACAGGAGGCAGGATACTCTTCTGGGATACTTTTCTGACTTCTGCTGAACTAGTACCCTACCCAGAAAATTGAAAAATATTTTTTTTTGTTCCAGATACAGTGTCACATCTCAGCCCTCACTACTCTTTGTCACTCTGGTCTTCAGTACAAATGTCTTCTTCCTGAAAATTTCTGTAAACATCATCTCAAAAATCCAGTTAGCACAACTGCCTAACAAATCCCTTCAGCAACCCACAGAATATAGCCATTGTGTAACAGAAGAGCCATTTTGCAGTGGACAGAAGTTGTTCCTGATGTGGATTCCTCTTGGAGAAAAGGAATGAGCTCATGTATTTATCAGAAGAACGCTCAGTAGCATTCAATGACCAAAAGAGAAAATTTTGCCCCAATTGCTGTAATGGGCAACGTGAGAGATGGGTGGCTAGGCTCTATAAGCGAAGATGCATTCCTCAAGGAGACAACCTAACATAGATCTCTGCTGGCATAGAAAATACAGGAAGAGCAACTGATTAGGAGTTATTCCAGGAATACACCTTTGCTGTGGAGTGTATTGCCTGGTTCGTTATATATGCTTACTCTCTGCACTATTGACCTTGTGAAATCCTGAGAGTTTCCGACAGCGATCAGTCAAGAGAGAGATGGTAGTTGCGATGGTCCAGGTGGCTCGGACTCACACATGAGGAACCACTCTACTCACGTCTCCTTTCAGAATTGCCCTTCCAATCTAGTTACGATATCTGAATTTTAAATAAATTTAGAGCAACATTCCTTATACCTCACAGCATGGATGCTAGCTGATTAACACTGGCATAGCAAGTCCTCTTCAGCTGAAGTACAAAGCAGTCCTGCAGCATAAAGGACTTAAAAAGTCTTCTATATTCTGCCATGTAGAAAGGGATCGTTGCACTGTTACCTGTAGACATAAGATAGCTCTATTTCTAGTCTGGAAGCAAATCCAATAGAGCACACAAGGCTTCTCTGACCAGAGCAGGCCTTTCATGGGAGCTCCGTCAGCACCTCCCTTCATGTCATCTTCACATTTGCACTCAGTGGTAGCAGGATTTCTGAAAGGCTGCGGTTATTGGCTGCCTCAAGTGTAGTGGTAACTGAAGTAATTTGCCCATATTACTTGTGTTTCACTGTGAGAACAGCCTTTTTGTTAGACCAGAAGTCTTCTCAGAGAGTGATTCAATAGGAGAATATAAAAGATCTTCATAGTCCCTGACTGTCCAATAAAACTAGATTTATGTTTCCTTATGCCTTTCCTAAAACCATTTCCAGGGCTAAACTTCTTACTTTTAGACTGCTCTGAGAATGTTCCTTCTCTGCATAGACAGAATTAATGCCTTTAAATAGTCCTTTAGGAGGGTAGTAAGATGTCAGAGTACCCAAAAGTCTGCTATCTTGTTTATTTTTTTCTGTGAAAACTCATGTAGTATGTTAGTGGGAGGACAACGCCCTGGATAAAGCTGTGTGTGGCAGAAGCACCTCATCTAACCTCAAGCAGAATAGCTCTTGATTCAGAAATATTGGGTGAGACATCTTTATTTGTATAGGCCTGGTTTTCAGAATCACCAGCCATTTTTAAGTTTTAAAAAACACTCTGAATAGTATCTGTAAACCACTGAGTTAATCCGAACAGTTAGATTATCTTGGTGTGCAAATGTTGGGTCATCCTCTAGGGCTGCCTTAAGCTTTGCTTTTGAATTCAATCTCTCTTGTTTGATCAAGACATTGGAAACCCAGCCACAGTATACATTTCCTCCTGGATTTAGTTTTAATGAACTATATGTGAAAGATGTGAGTTGTGAACAATATTTGGGACTTAAAGTTACAGTGTCATGGCTAATCCTATGATTTATGAGTGAAGTGTACTCTCCAGATTCTGCAGCTCTTCGTAGCACAACGGTTTCCATCAGAAGTACTTCACTGTGATTGACAGTGTCAGAAGCTTAACTGGTCTGGACACAGAGTCCTTCGCCAGGGTGAGCCACTGCAGATTAAGTCTGTGATTACAGCAGGCAGTGTTTGTACAACCTGCGGCAGCTCTCCCCCTATCATATGGCCACTGAGCGCTGTCTATTAAAAAAGAAAAATAAAAAAAAAAATCAGACCTTACTGCTGATTGGCTGTGAAAAGTCACACGTTTCTCCTCAAAGGGGCAAAGAACATTACAGGTAACGGGGTATATGTCATTAAAAATCACTGGACTCAGTTCCTCTTCTGAGTCCTTTTGAGTCCACAAGACCAAAGTATGCAGCAGTGCATTTGCCACACTTTTAGAAAGCTCAGGGGCCTCTGAAGATTGTAAGTATAGAAGGCATTTTGTTTATGACTTGGATTTATTGCAGCTCTGTGTGTGCTGGCTCCTACTGGTTTCATCTTACTGCCTTGTCTGTCTGTATCATCTTGGTTTGAAAGGGGCCATCCTGTTTCCATCAGGGTGCACATTAAAGCTCTGACTTTATTTGAGGAAAGGCAGCCAATAACTTTGAAGTGTGTGATAATATTTTTGCTGTGTGCTGACAGTCACACTCTATATTCCTGGACTCTCAGCTCATCATGGACTATTATGAGAAATTGTCAGTGGATATGGCTGGAATTAGACTCATTTCTTTTCCTCTTTTAAATTTCAGCTTATTTTACTATTTATCCTTGATAAATAAGATACTACAGCCACATGGAAGAAACGTGTCTGGTCTCTAGCTCAGCTGAACAATTTGATCTGCACTGTACTTCAATTTGTTAGACTTGCCATATAATTTGAGATTGCAACTAAGAATTTATTAATCTTTCTGCATAATTTTCAGTGAACAGCTGCACTGTCAAGTTAGGGACAGAGAGTTCTTCCAAGAAACACTAGGGCATCTGTAGCTTTTTAAATCTGACCTCCTATTTTTATTACTATGAAGGTATTTTGGTTCTAATTTAGCAGTATCTATTTTGTAGCGTTAAAGAAGGAAAAAAAGAACCAAAAGCTTTGTCTTTTGTGCTGCTAACTTGACCAAGATTGGCAAAATGTTCCTGTTGAAGGCAACTTCTGAAGTTCTGCTGAATGGAAGTTCGTACATATACTAACTCCAAAGTTTTTAATTCAATTTAATTGTTGATTGTGTATAGTGTCCCAGCATTTTTATCAGGACCGCTAAGCATTTTCTCACCCTGACAAGACAAGATTACAAGAAGAGTTCATGCAATAAAGTGTTACTGCTCAATCTCCAAAGGGGAAAGTGAGGCACAAAGGGTCAAAAACAGTTCCATCAAGGCTCTTATAGACATTTGTGACAGACATTCACAGTCATTCTATTACTCTTTATTTCCAGCATCATATTTTATCCAGTCATTAAATCTTTCCACCAACTGATATTTAGAACTATTAAACTCTTAAACATTGTATTAAACATTGTATTGACTTGATCCATTAAATTATTGGCACGTTCTGGAAACACATGAATGGAAATTCTGCAACAAGAAATGCAGTGATACAGTGCAATTAGCAGTTGTTTTAGGGAGTCAGAGTCTCAAGCAGAATATGGGTTTAATTGGTGTGATATTTTAACCACAAGTGTGGTGAGGAATAGAGATATTGCAGTTTATAGAGAGTGACTCCCCACAGTTTTTTTTTTTTTTTTTTTTGTTATCTTTGTTCAGCAACTTTCATGTACCATAGCTACCTGTTAAGCACACGCTCTATGAAGTAGACTGTATTTTGTCATTGTTTCCTTTTAAATGCTTGTTATCTCAAAGAACCTAACTGATGTACCAAAGATAAGGTTACATGGAGATGGGAAGTGTCTGCATAGTCTGTATGATCAAAGCTCCCAAACTTCTCCGGAGGGCACATGAACATTTGGCAGAATTCATAAAGCAGAAACAAAGACTGGAATTACAGGCTCGAGAAGGGATTTGTTAGGCTATCTGAGGTAGTGCCCCATTACACAGAAAGATATCAGTCTGTACAGGAATATATTGAGAAACCACAAGTTCATATTACAGTTTTGGCAGTTCTTAAAAACTGCAAAACATTTGGCCTTCATAACATAGGCAATTGTTTGGCTGTCCAGAGGCTGGAGATATATAAAGGATGTGCCCCTATAGTACTGAAGAATAGTATTAAAAAGTATATTAAAAAGATTCTACATACTGCATTATTTTTATTAAAATCCTTTGATAGAATTTTTTTAATATCAGATCAAACTTACTTTCTCCTCTAAACTGTAATTACATGTTGTATATGTGGTACAGGGGATAATGTAGCTACGTGCCTCTACTTTCCAATGAAATATGCAAGAGAGAATTTTAGAATATAGAAAATCAGGACAGCTATATTGAAAAATGCAGTGTGGATTTTTCTTTTTGGCGCTAGAGAAATTAATCATAAACAATATTTATTTACATTCGCAGTGGAATCTATAGTTTTATCTGTCTTTATCCACCAGGGAAACCTCTCATTTCTGTTCATCAACCTTCCAGCCAACAGGACAGAACCCTCTACCTGGTATGTATTCAGGGGTTTAAAAACTTTCTGTAATATGATGTCTGCTAGGAAGTATTTTCTTCATAGGTAGTGAGACATAAGATCAAAAGATGTTTTCTTCTTTGTTTCTGGATCAGAGGTAGTGGTAAGGGAAAAGTGTCTTGATGGAGCTTTGATTCAGACTGCCTTCATCGTCTTGAGCTGGCTCTTCTTTACCTCTGGTATTTACATCGCGCATGACCTGAGTAATGCTAGAGGAGGATTAAAGCGAAAAGGAAAGAGTGCAGGGTGTCTTTTCACTTGACAATGTGTAGCCCATCACAGAGATGCATGAGGAAAAAATTGACACTGATGAGAGCTACCTGAGCCCAAAATCATCCTTTGATCACCCTGAATATGTCTCTTAGAGAAGCTATTGAATAGACAGATGTCCCAAAGCAAACATGGAAGAAAGCAAGTCTCTTCTATGTGAAACACAGAAATGAAGGGAAGAGGAAAAAAGAGAAAATGGATGCTATGGTGCATCTTCCCTCCATGATTTTGAAATAGGAATGGGAATGGACACAAGGGGAAAAAAGGAAAACTAATTGTAGTTAAACTTCTCCCAGAACAATGCTGTGTAGAGGCAAAGCTGGTGACCTGGCCCCTCAAATTGGGAGTCTGATCATTGGCAGCATGGTGCACACCTCCACGTCACTGCAAGATGATGCCCCAGATACTACTTACTGGAAAAACTTAAGGGCATATAGTATATTAATTTCATTTTGCATCTTTATGCAGAATTCCTCCTTGAACTGCCATGGAAAGTCTAGTTCAAAAGCAGTTGTGCTGATATCATGTAGGACGTTCTGTCACTTGTTAGTCTACCTGTTTGCGTTTGAAAATGCGATAGAGTATCTATTTTAAGAGGCAGCAAAACAGAGAAGAGCTACAGCTGCAACAGCATTTCCAGGCTAAATACCTATTTTCACCTAAAAGCTCTTTGTAATAAATTATACAACTGCTGAACTGCCTTCAGGTGATTACCAGCCAGTTTCAGCTAAACTAAATGTGCTGCTTTTAAGATACGATGTTCCCTGCAAAATCTGTATGTTCATATTGCAAAAAATATGTCTGAATTAATGTGCTCCAGTCCATTACTTGCCTGTAAATGCTAGCAAAGGCCTCAGAGGCCTCCCCCAAGACCTCAGCAGCAGGCTAGCAAGGCAAAGCTGTGATGAATGTCCATAACCAAGCAGAGCAAGCATCCTTTTCTGAGAAGTTGGCAGAAAGGCTAGAACTAGGTGGATAACTTTCTAATCTTTCTCCTTCGCACTGAGATCATTGCAGCTCTCCCAATTCCAGCGACAGGACTGAATAATCCTGCAGAGGTTTTCCAATTCATGAATTTTTGAAGAAATAAGCAGTTTCACCATTTTCCTCATGAAAAAATGAAACTTGCCAGAATTCTTCATGAAAAGTAAGTGACAGAAAGATAGAGATCCTTGATCAGCCCGAGAGAGGAATTAACCTTGAATTTCAAATAAGAAACTACTTTGTAAACTAAACTACGTTCATATTCAAATTCTGCTGAGGCTATCGCTCCACTCAGAGAGAGGGTTGAATATTTATCAGGGCCCTAGATGTTTAAACATTCACTGAAATACCACAGAGCGAAAATTAGGTCTTTGTTTTTTTATGGTTTCTGACATGTGAGTCCCACTGCAGAACCAGAACTCAGCAGCCAGAGGGGTAAGGCTGATTCCCTCCCTCTGATCGGAAAGTCCACCCTGGAGGTGAGAAAAATTAGCCTTTTTCTGATGAAAGAGCCACCTGTGTATCAACGGCTTGATTACTAGTTTATCCCAGGAAATCCCTGTTAGTGTCAGTGCAATCAGAAAACGGACCAGAAAGGCAAGTGATGGAAGAGAAACCTTGAGTCCTGCAAACTGGCATGTCTGAGTTGCAGAGCAGTACGCTGCAGGCGGAATAGCTGCCTGCTCCAGAATGAACCATATATTGGTCAGATCAGGACTAGTTAACATATGCAGTGAGGGCACATTCGCTTTTGCATGGATGACCCTCAAAGAACCTAGTAGGTTCTTTGGTTAACCTTATCACTGAACTAGTCTGCTTTCTCTGCATTTAATTAAGTAGTAGTGATATACATTATTTTATAAGATTAATATGCTGTACACTCACTCACAGACATGGCCAAACATTGTCACTGTGAGGCAGCTAGATTAAAATTATCCAGTTTAAATGGTTCTGCATAGCCAGTGTGAATGTCACAAGAACTAATGACTTATCTTCCACAGGGAGATATAGACTAAACACCGAGGAAAACTTTCTAGCGATATGAATATGTGATGATTGTTTAGGGAGACTAGGAGCTCCACCCATTATGTATTTTTAGGGCAGATTTAATTATATTTGATCTTATCTTGGAGCAAAGGCAGCTCTGGAAGCGCTTTCTAGACCTAATTTTTATGCTTTACAGAGATACGAAGCTGACACAACGTGCTCAATGCCCTTGAACTGCACTGTGCCGCAGTGAGCTAGAGCAGCGGGATTAGAGCTCGGGATTGTTTGACGCCCAGCTGTGAGCTCAGTTTCCCATGTGATTCGAGAGATTCGTGGCAGCGGGAACCTGAGAGCAGCAGCCAGCAGGACGGTGGGATGAGGTAGCCTGCTCAGCTGTGCCGGGCTATCAACATCCAGGAGTCTGGTATCATGGGTCACCAAGCGCTTAGGGTACGGATCCATAATAGTTTAAGCCGAAATAAATCCATGCTGCCTGGATACTACTCTCGTGCTGTTCCCAGCCAGAGGTTCCCCTCACCTCCCCTGTGCCAGAAACACACAGCTAGCCTGGTTTTGAGAGGTCTGGGGAACGAAACCAAAAAAATAACATTCCTTTTTCCTTTTTTCTTTCTTTCACCCCTTTTTTGCTAGATTAGATTTTCTGCTGGTTTACCTAGTTTGTAGCAAGAGAGGAGGCAAGACTTCACAGGTAGGCAGGCATAAAGGGGGCAGCAGGTACCACAGCAGGGATGAGTTAAAGCTGCAAAAGTGCTCTTGGAGCTGCAAAGACAGGTTTTTTCACCTAAAAGTCAACTAAGGTGTTCAAAGTGATTGGCTCTCACTTACACTATTTTGGATTACCTTCAAGGTATAGCAGAGACTGAAAAGTCTGGACCATAAATGGCTGGACAGAAGTTAAGCCTGACAGGACATATGGCCGGCAAGTCTACAGAGCTCATTGGAGGCAAATGAGTATTAATCATGTCAAAGTGGCTAGCCAGGCACCCAAACCTGTGATAAACCCACATGAGAGGCAGGAAGCGTTTGCACAGTCTGGAAGCTGGCCAGTCGCACACCTTTTGGACTGGTGTTGGCACCTGTCCCCCCGACTCACCATATGGGCAGAGCTCACTCGTGTCGGCCTGCCCGATCCGACGGAGACTAACCTGCCGTGGTAACGAAAGACCTGGTGAAGATGGAAACGGAAGGCTGGAGGCTGCCATATAAAACACAGTGCCCTGTCCAGCCTGGTTGTGAAACAGCAACACGTGTGCGTATCACAGACTTAAAGAGCAGTAAACTGAGACCCAGTAAAAGGAATAATCTTACTTTGTACACACATAAATACTTCCTTCAGGTGCCTGTGAAATTCATTGCTGTAAGTGTTGCTCATTTACAGCCCTGAAGAACGTTTGTGAGTGTGTTAACAAAAAACAAGGCTACGATTCCAAGTGTTTCTGAGAAATTGCCCGGGAAATTAAAGCCCATGAAAACAGCCCTTTGCGTATGGATTTACCAAATACCCTCAGCAGAGTGGCATAAAGTGGGCGCAGAAGGAAAGAGAGGTTCTTACCTATGGAATTGAAACCTCTGATATTTCCCATACAAGAAAAATGGTCTGACAACACCCTTTTACATGCCACAGGCAGGTTTTACTTGGCTAGTCTTATGAAATTATCTCCTAGGTCTCTCCCAGAAAACAGCCCCACTTTATTCTCCTCAGAACGGATAAATTATTCTGGTTGTCCTTTCAGTTCCTTACATGCTTGTTTCTTAGATAACTATGTGACAGAAAGCACTTTACTTCCTTTTGACAGGTATTCTTGCAAAGCTGAATCAGCTTTGGAATTCATATGTTTGTGGCTTACTTTACTTTTATTTAGAAAATCTTTCATAGGAGTGGCCAGAAAAAGAACATTTTTGAGCTTTGTGCTTAGTTATGGGACCTGTGTGACTGCTTCCAACATCCAGATTGGGAGGATCCATTCGAGAGGACCATCCTACATTTAGTAATAAATGATGCTTCTTTTACAGCTTAGAATTACACTGACACTAGTTATATTTAGTTAGAGGTACTCTGCCAGCCAAAATTCTTTTATTAGTTTAATAACAATAATAAACATACATCTTAGATCTCCTGCTATCTGAAGATCTTGGAGCATGTTTGAGTCTACATGAACTTAGCCTTGCAGTACTGTGAGACAAATCAGTGCTTGTATCTCAAAAGCAAAGTAAAGGCAAAAAAATAAAGCAATTTACCCAGAGTACACCAAGAGCAGAAGCACAGCTCAGGCCATAATGCAGCAATCTTGGCTTTGATATGCACATGAGCGTATGCACGTATGCATATGACATTCTGGCTCTTTCCAGAAACTCCCTGAGAAATTTTACTGTAATTCTTTTTTAAAGATAAGCAAGTTTCCTTGTGTTAGGGTGCTATAAAGAATCATCCATTTGTATCATTAAAAAGGCTTTTAAAAATTCATATTCATTTGAAATTAAAAAAAAAGTAAAATGTTGCAGATGATAGATAAAAATATATACCTGATAGGCAGGCTGTTGTTGCTCTGGTTTAAATAAGGACAGAATTTTTCCATAACCCTTTGGATTGATTCACCATTTTCAAACAAGAGTAGTTACATCTGAGTCTGATAGTACACCATCTCCAGCTAGTTGGTGATGTTAGCTGAAAGTTTACTCTGACTTCAAGAAGACCTGTTCACTAGCTATAATACACTCTTTCACCTCACTGATTTCAGTGCAAGGCCACACGGACCCTGCAAATCCAAAGCTGTGCTTGAATCTCTTACCAGCATACCTGCTCTGCTCAACAGCCCTGGCAAACTGGAGCTTAGTGTGGACGTGGGGAAAACAGGTAGCCCATACTGGGAGCTGCACTGCCACTGTCTCCTGTGACCCTACCTGTCTCCCTTACATAATCCAAATTCATATCTTCATTCATCTACAAAAACTGTGACCAGAACCTTCACTTGCAGCTTGGCCACTGCTTAACCTTCCTTCTTCTTGGACCCAGTGATGCTGAGGGAGGAAAGCCCAAGCTGCTTCCCTGAGAGGTGGGATTTGGAGATGTGCCCCCTCAGGTTTCAAAGGTCTTTTCTGGCTAGCAGTTATTAAAGATGAATCCTCTGTACTTCTAAGAGCAAGACAATTGATAAAATGAACTGACTAAGGTATCACAAAAATCAGAGCTGAGTTCAGAAACGTCACTTAGATGTGCCTGACTTGCAACCCCGTAAGTGGGCTGACATTTCACACAGCACAGTTAGTCATGTCTGAAAAGTTAGCCATGTCTGAAAACAAAAGTATTTCACGCTGCTGGTATAAAAGCAGCCAGTTTTCTAAAGAACATCTCAGGGATATTTACGGGCACACAATTTCAGCTTTAAGCAAGATTTGTCTCTTGATGGCAGATTTTCGCCTTGCTTTTAAAACATCATTATCACTATCGTTCAATAACTTAACATGCAAAATGAAGTAGTTGAACTGGCAAATTGAGGGAAAGTTTTGTTGTAGTTATTAATGAACGCATCTAAAAATAAATTGTATCTTAAGTGAATGAGAAGCCAACAATCAGGCAAGAAATCTGTCAGGCCATGGTACATAGTATAAAATTTGTCAATATGTGAACTAAATTCTGCTCTTCTTAGTATGTATTTGATTCCTAATGGTATCAAGTGCAAATGGTAACAAGCTAGAATCTAGTAGAACACTTTGACTTCCACGTAATAGTCTCTTTTTAACACTACGTATGATTGACATCAGTTTGAAAACAAAGCATTTTGCTACAAATGGTAGGAGTCCTTTGCAATTTTCAGTTCTATTCTATTCTAGCTTGAAGACCTTGTGGGAGCTATCACTCTTAAGAGTGTTAGAGTAACAGTGGAAGGACCTCTGTGGTATCAGGTTCACATTTCTGCTACTGAAAGCACCACACCAAGCTATCTTTTTCATAGGCTTCTTGCATTATTTTAGTAATAAATTGATGATTTTGTCCACTGTTCTTTAATGATAAAATTGTTTCAAGAACCTCCTTGTTCTAAGAGTTGGGAAATTTCTTCTAAATGCATAGCTGGTATCTTTTTATTTTCCCTACTGCTAACAATGTCTTGTAGCTGAATAGCTGTTTCCCCTTTGCAGTATTTATAGACAAGAGCTGAAATCCTTTAGGGCTTTTGTTTGGCTAGACTGATCCTACCACCTGTTCTCATCTCTTTTCATCTCTTCTCATAGGATAGCCTCTCCAGTTCCCCAGTTACCCTAGCCAATTGTTTTGCCCATCTTCCAATTTAAATTAATTTTTTATGACTATTAGTTACCAGAAATGTGTGCAATCTTCCAGACGATGTTTCACTTGGGTCTGTACCCATGCATAGTTCTTGGAATTAGCTCTCCTGTTAGATCCAAGGGTTCCATTTACCTTTTCATGATTATCTCATTTTAAGGTAGTAAACATTCATCCTGTCATTAACCTACAAACAAATGTTCTCTTCTTCAGCTGAGGAACTCCTCTTCCTTAATCATTTACTTCCATATGTCTTTCATACATTCATATATGGAGATGGGCTTCTGAGGGAAGAGTATGAATGAGGGAGTGAAAGTTGGGATAATCACTTTTTTTTTCAATGTTGGATGATTCTGTGTGTGTGCAGCTATGGTGGAAGTGAAGGAGAGGCTCTGGACATAACCTCCTGCTCCCCTCTACCTCTCAGCCACTCAGGTACAAAGACACTGACCTTCCAACCACGTCATGCTGGAACAGTGCTGTGAAAGCTCCTCTGGCTCCTTGACTGCCTGCAGTGCAGATACGGCCTGCAGGAATGTATGTAGGTCCACCTGGAAGGAGCATAGTTGGCCATCTGTCCTGTTTAGCTCCATCCACAGCCTACACTGCTACCGGAAGCACATCTATATGACTGAGGAGGATGGATAGAGAATGCTGTGGGAGCAGCACATCTACTCCACAGCTAAATTCCCCAGCTGCAGGACAACATGGGTCACAATCCGTAAGTTTCAATTAAGAGATTCAGCAGAAAGGAGGACTTTCAGAAGATGTGGAAATAAAATCTCTTTCACAAGCTGTTTTTTCTTTCTAGGAACTAAGATACTGCAGTTATAGGTAGTAGTTAAGCTCTGACCTTTCTGGTGCTTGAGCAGGTCAGTCCTTTCACACCACATCATATCGCATGGCTTTTATTATGTGGAAGGGCCAAAGCAGTTGAGCTAGTGCCCTCCAGCTGAACTACCTTGAGCTCTGCAGAGAGTTGTGTAAGGTGACGCAGTCTCTGGCCACCACGCGTCACTGCGGCATTCCACCTGCTCCCTGTGCCCTGCAGCAGACAGCAGATCATCAGCGTGACTGCACCATAAAGGCAAACAGTGAAGAACAGCTGTGGGGCTGCATGAAAATGAATCTCAGACACAGCGAAGCTTAGGTGGGCTGCACAGTGCAGACCCCACTCCAACCCTCAGACTGAACTCAGTGGGGACACTCACAGGAGAGATTTGTGCTCAGAGTAATTAGAGAAGGCAGATTTTGCTTTTTTCTTTCTCAGAAAACTATAGTGTTTCTGCTCTTCAGTGGGCTGGTCATTTCTGTAACTGACTATGAGATAAATGCTGTTCCTAAGGTTATATAAGCTGTTCCTAAAGACATATAACCTCTTCTCCTCCCTTGTCCCTTTACCTCTTCAGTAACAGCAAGCACTGGGTTACCGTTTGCAGCATTTCATTCATCTTTTATGTTGCTGTCCAATTCATTTTGACAAATATTTTTGCATTTGCTTTGTTTGACCAGTCTTTGACAGCAAGTGGCCTGCTTCCTGCTGCAGGGAATACCACGAGTTCAAACGAGGAATGCACCCGCATCCCTGGGCTTCCCAGTCAGGACACTGCATTGTGCTGTGGCAAGGGCACAGCACTGCGCACGTGGGATTTGACCCAGGGGCCACATTCCTTACAGGTCAAACAGGAGGCAGTCAGGCCTTCAAAGGAGATTATTTGCCTCCATATGACTCAAGAGAATGTGAACTGAGCCTCCGGGCAGGACCTGGGCCCCTGGGGAAATGCACAATTGTAGTGATACGTGTTCCCAAGGGGAGCTTAAACTCAGCAGGAACATAACTTGGCAACCTTCCACTTCTGGCTCAGGCTAAACTGGCTTTCAGTCCTGGAAGGTAGCACAGTAGCCCCCAGAGCAGTTTTGTACGCTCTTCATATGGTGCTCACTTGTCTATCTGAAAGGAAAACAAATTGCTTCTTGGAAGCTGCTTCTCCATCAGGAGGGGAGCTTGGTGCCACCTGCAGCAGGGCTGAACGCCATTGAGGAAGGAAATGTCCTGCTGTTCCCCTCCACTAGGCAGCAAAATGTGTGCAAAACAACATGTTTTCAGGGACCCTTTCTAACAGGTCTGCAAACAGGAGATGGGCTTTGAAATGTCTCCAAGTAAAACTACTGTGAAATTTATGTAAGCAGAATGTAATTACCCAGATTAGAATTTGGCTAGGACAGAGTGACATTTCATGAGAGAGTGTGCCATAGGATCTTAAATAACCACAAATGATCAGAGCTTCCGTGACTTTACATTTTAGCTGAAATACTAATCTCCATTAGCAGAGAGACATTGGTACCAGACAGGACTGATGAGCAACTTGTCAACAAACACAGTCAGCAAGTCAAACTGAATCAATCTTCATAAGGTTTCTGTCCATTCCCGTGTCCCCTTTCCCTCACCCCACAGAATATACAAGTTTTAAAAGAGCAATTCAAACAATTGTTACTGACCTGAAAGTAGTTTTACCTTCTTTTTCTTCTTTTTCTAGATTTTCTCCTTCTGCATTTTTCTTGTTTCTCATATTTGCAGTACTCTTTTTTTCCATACTATCTTCTTTTTCCACATAATTTTTCATCTCCTGTAGTTTGTTTATTTCCTCACTTCTTGCTCTCCCTGTTCACTTACAGTTCTTTCTTTCATTTTCTTGTCTTCCTCCAAAACCTCTCCAATGTGCTTTCCCTGAGTCCTGTCCCTGTCTTTCATTCTCCTTTGCAACTGCTTAGGTACTGTTCATCGTTTGATTACACATTTTGCTCTGTCCCATCCTTTACAAAGTTGCCAGGGGCAAACCCTGGGCTTGCAGATCTTCTCCCAGTCATGGTCTGCATTCCAGGAGGGAGGGTCCAGATGTTATTGCATTGCTTCCATCCCCAAAAGATCTCAAGCTCCAGCTTCCTTGAGGTCACAGAAGACCAGCCATGGGTTTGGTTTTATGCTATAGTAGCCTATGTAATTATAAAGGCAGCTAAAGACTAATGGCATATACCATATATCCTGCTGTACTGGATCTAGAAATATGCGTGAGTTGTTGTGATCCTGAGACAAGAGGAAAAATTTTGGAAAGCATTTCAGTTACTTGTAAACTGGTTTTGGTAGATTCTACTCAGTAATTCTAAAAGTAAAAGAATTTTAAAAAGGAAAGGTATCTTCACTTTACCATTTTCTTGCCATAGCAGTAACCTTTCTGACAATTCTCATAGATTCCCCTCTCCATTAACATTTATTTCACTCAAGCAATTTGCTCCCCTTTCTGAGGAAATCTATCTCATGAATATTTCAGGATACAAACTTTTTTCACTGTATTTTTTTCAGGAGCACTGCAATGTAGTTGTTCGGTAACCTTAAATAATTACTTTTCTTCAGCACGGCTTTATGCAAAACAAATACTAACTCTGTTATTTATTGTTGAAACGAGCAAACTCATTAATAGTTAGTAGTGTTTCAAAAACTTAATCCTCCTATTCACCTTCAACATGTTGGCTACTGCTCAGTTTTCTTCACGTTATCAGTATCTTCACACTAGCTGAAGCACCCAGAACTGTAATTAATCTGACAGACCAAGACTATCTAGTACTATATGAGGAAGCTATTCATGCATCGTCTGTGATGTGATACCTCATGCATCTCCAAATCATATTGGCTCTGCTTCCACCATGCCATACTGAAAATTCACATCCAGCTTGTTGTTCAGCTGATATCATATGAAAATCTTTTTCCACCTGAATGCTAAACTGCTCTTCAAGTTTCTCTGTCTGACTGAATCTTTGCATCAGGGTTATTTCTGCCTAGATACACTTGTAATTTGCACTCATACTAAGTGGATCTCATTTGAATAATTCTGCTGTATCCTTAAAATATCCAAATATCTTCAACCTTCAGTCTTCAATTAATCATCTTCAACATTAACTACAGGTCTACTCATCACCCATTTTCACTTTATGTTAGATCAGGGATTAGAACCTTGCATACCAGTGGCTGGATACAGCTCACAGCTTAATTTTAGTTGTATGTAGCCTTAGGAACTGCACCAACATATGGGCTCACGTACCATCCTCCAGACAAGCTTGACTGGCGCAGCTGAGAATGGTCTCAGATATTTTTCTGTAAGACTTTCCTAGTGCTTACAAAGTGGAAACAAACACTCACAGGAATCCAGGACTATGTTTCTGCTTTAAAGCTTCAAACCACATTTATTGTAAATTCATGGGGGGGGGGGGGAGAAAAAAGAAAAAGAAACTGCAGGTCAGTAAACTATTACATCTCAGTGCGAAGAACTTGTACATGATGTGCAATCAGAGATTGAAAGGAGTATCTAAATAAGCAGAAATTTCTCAATAGAAATCTCATTAAATAAAAAAAATATTTCCATATTTACAGATTATAAGGCAGATGTATCCTTAAAGCATTGTTTAGTGGATTAATTTCTATTAAAAGAAAATAAAAATGGTTCCAATCTAAGAGTGTACTTAGGAAACAACTTGCTATACAGTCTATTTTTACCGCCAGTGAACGGATCAGTAACCTCCCCTTGACCAGTGCTCTGGTTCTTCTGTTGTCCAAGCTCTCACCGAAGGGCTTCTGGAATCTCCACCTACAAAACCAGGGGAGGGGAGTCTCGTTACATTTGCTATTCAGTCTGGAAATCATCAACTGAGATGTCTGTCTGCTTATCGGTGTAATATGATGATATGTAATTGTGATTTAAGTATGTTCCTAAACATCTAGTCTTCCTAATACCTCTGCCCACTATAGATTCTTAGAAATACAATCATCTACTCCATAAAACTAAAATTCCCTTCCTCTCCTCTTTTGTCTAAAGTTGTTAGAAAGGGTATTAACTCTGAGTTAAAAAAAAGCAAGTCCATTTCTTGGGAGGCACTGTGATAACAGATTTGCCATGTATTATGCTCCAGAGATGGCAAAATTCCTATTTGAGTTCCAGGGACACTCCCAAGGGCCCAGTGCTAAGCATCATTTGCTGTAACATGCCTGTACCTGGGTTGTAGCGGTGTCTCACTTCTGTCAAAACTACAGTCAAACAGAAATAAAACATGTGCTAAGAAAAGCCTAATCAGAGGAAAGCCTGCTCACAAGTATTTTCTTGTATTCATATTTCTAAAAACCCTTTTTATAAAATATATAGGTACTAAAGTTAATTAAACTCATGCCATATCTGAGCTATAATCAGGTGCAGAAATACGACCTCCTACTTACCCGCCTTAACTGTTTTATGCTGCTTGCTCGAATTGCTTCCATGAGATTGTCATGGAGAGACCTTTGTGGGGTGGAGGGTCGAGTAGAGGGTCGTGAACCTTCTTCTGATTTTCTATCTGAGACTGATTTTAGAGAATCTTTAATTTCTTTCAATATACTGTTCTCATGCTTTTTGCTCTTTTTGCCTTTCTTCTTTTTCTGTCCATTTTGTAAAGCTTTTTTTGAGCTTTCTTGCTGCTTGATGACCTCAGCTATATTCCTAGTTGGTACCTTCTTTTCTGGAAAGACGAGAGGAGGAGGAGGAGGTGGAGGGGGTGGAGGAGGTGGAGGGGGTGGAGGTGCTGGAGCTGGAGCTGGGGGTTGACTTTTCATTGGTGGTGCTTTCTTAGAGAGCTTTGGAGAGGACCAAGGCGAGCTCTTAGGTGATACATAAGGTGAGGACCGAGGAGTTCCTTTCTGCAGGACTTTGGTCTTGGGATTGATTGCTCCATCACAACTAGACTCTTGTTGCCGTTGCTCCTGCATACGCTTTTGCCTTTGTTTATCCATGTTTCTTGTCAGGATACTTGTCATGCTCATTCTTGGTCCAGCAAGCTCAAAGTGGTATCCCAGCTTGACTAGAGTGGTGTTCTCTTTCAACAGTTTAACTATGTCCATTTCCACCTGGCTGCCCATTATGTGCCTTTGATTATGGAATCGTAACTCTGTTAGAACCTTGTTATTCTGCAAAGCTCTCATGATGGCCAGTATCCCTTTACCTGTGACAAAATTTGACTCAATGTTCAGACTATTTATACACTGATTCACCTTTAACATACCAGCAATAGCTATTGCAACATTGTCATCAGCACGTGTATTAGCTAGACTGAATGACTTAACCACTGTGTTGTCCCTGAGGGCTTGAGAAAACTGTATGAGTGTCTGTGAAGTGATGTTTTCAATGTTATTCAGATTGACCTCTGTGGTGTCAGGATCATTGTTCTTAACTTTTTCCAAAGCATCCTCAATAACTGTAGGATTTCCGCAAGGGTGGATGGCACTAGATTTAAAGCTCAGACTGTCTGTGTCCTTTCCATCGTGGCCATTGAGTAAGCTTTCACTGTCCTTCTGGCTGTTACATTTCTTGCGTTTAATGTGGTCAGAACTCCTGCCACCTTCACAATTCACAGTTCTTTCACCAGCTGCAGCATTTTGCTTTTCTTCATCCTCATCTTCATCACTTTCATCTTCATCTTCCTCATCATCTTCTTCCTCTTCCTCATCCTCTTCAGTATATGCTTCCTCGGACACTTCACTATTGCTTTCTGTGAAATATTCTTCCTGAATGTCTTCTGCATTGTTTTCCTCTTGCTCTGAATCCTGAACAGGAATGTAGATGTGGGTGTTAAATATGATTACAGTAATGTAGCTACTATCATTCTGAACAAGAAAAAAATTATCTCAAAACTATACAAGTTAATGTTAACAGCTAAAAATAAATCTCCAGAAACAGAGACAGTTAAGAGAATAAAAACATTATTTCAGTGCCTCCTATCTTTTAATTACTATTTCTTTCATTTTCTTTAGAAGACAAATGCTTAGTGCAAATTAAAATAGTTTTACTGACGACAAAGATTTCTACCGAGATAAAATTTGATATAAGATACTACAACATGAATATACTTCATGCTTTCTATGTGTTGGCATGTTCACAAGGGATGTAATGTAGATCTGGATGTATCCTTGCCAGCAGAGACACAAGACTGCAGTTTCAGAATGGACATGATCTATGAGATATGAATTTCTTGATTTCGTAAAGACTAAACACCTGTGCTAATGCTCAGACTTCCATGCATGTATTAGTACATCCATACAGGCTAGAGAATGTCCTGATTGAGTATATAAATAGTGTGTAAACATGCATACTGACTTACAAAATAATACAGAATTACAAGAGTTACATAAAAACAAATCTAGATGTACTCTATAGGCTGTGAACACTTGGGATCTATTTGTGGAGAAAAGATTCAGACACATTCCCACAGGTACCAGGTAATCACATGTCAGTAATCCCCAAATCACTTCAAGTTTGCCAAGAGCTAAGAATATGCTCATAAACAGGTCAGCTGCCATACTGTAACTAGTTATAACTCATTGCCTACACAGTGTACTGCTCTTGTCTAAACCCTAAGGTATGTTAGTGTGCTTAGTGCACTAAAAAGGCAAATTTGGATCCACTTCTCAAAGTTCTGCATGGTGCTCTAACCAGTTATGGTGGCAAAGCAAAATTCTCCACATGCAGAAGCAGCAAATGTCGTTACCTCTGTAAAGTCTCACCACCACCTGGAGAACTCCAGAAGCATGGAAGTGTTGTGTAGGCCATGACTGGATCCTCACAGTGCAACCACCTTTAACCTCTTGCCCCAAAAGATCTCACATGTCCTTTTTAGTCTCCTAGACAGCATATACCTTTTTATGTATATTTTTAAATTTTGATAAAATTTTGCAGAAATATAGTTGTTCTGCATGCATTGCTTTATCAAAATTCATATTTTCTGTGTAAAATACTAAAGAAAGGACATTCACTGGAGACATAATGACTATTCTGCACTTTTGGCAAACTGAATTGTTACTAAAATGACAGCATATTTTCAGAAAACATGTACAAGTTTAAAATTGCTTAATTATTTGTTTCTGAAAATGTGGTTAGAGGTTAAAATAACCTCTCCAGTAATGGCAGATTGCATGGCACTGTTTCAAAATCCTAAGCAGATTTCTGCATCAGGACATATACAAAACAGCCAGTAACTCTAACATTTCCACAAGCTTGACTCTAATGAAACAGGACGCGTAACTGCCAGTCGTGAGTGTGCTCCACAGAGGGTTTGGGGTTTGGAGGACTTGCTGGGTCCTCCTGGAGGACCCACCACCGTGATTGTGCTGTGAACTCTGTGCGGGAAGGGCCTTATGCTAACAGACACTCTGCTGCATATAGGAACAGGGTTTGTGACGGGACCAAGATTTATATCTGCAAATACTTCTGCAAATACATGCGAACATCTAAAAGATGAAAATGCATTCAGAAAGGCCTCTTTTTTGCTATGCTTTTATCTACCTGGGCAGCAGTCGTCAATAGGACTGCTTATGAGCAGAAGTTTGTGCCTCTGAATGGACTAGTAGTATGTTTTGATGGCACTAGATTAATAAAATAAATTACTTGATTGTTTCAATTTATTTATTTTTCTTTCTTTCTATTTTTTTTAACATCTATGGGAGCCAAGGGAGATTCGGTTTCCTGTCATATACATCATTTGGTGTCATAACTAATAACAATTTGAACAGCAGTTTTGAAATTAAATCTTCTCCTAGCAGTTGCATAGAGGTATGCTCTGTTACTGTGTTAGCATGTCACTAATGGACTGCCAAGGCAGCTTGCAGGATCCCCTCTTGCTTTTACCCTCTTACCCTCATAGTAGTAACTTGTTGAAGAGTTAGGCCTAAGAGAGTCAGTACAGAGAGGTAAATATCTTGGGAAAGTAAGTCATTCAGCCTAAAAGGCTACCTAAAAGATAGGTTGGATGCTTGTTTTCTGGAGGTGGCAATCTCTCTCCACTAACTATAGAAGAACCTCAAATACTTATGTTAAATTAGGTGCCTAATTTTCAGACATGTAAGGGCAAGAAGAGCTCATCATCAACTCATTTTCATATTTATGGATGCATTTACAAATTCTCGTATCAGATTAAAAAGTAGAATGGTTTTTGCATGCACTTTAAGGTTTAGCCAGTATGCACTGCTTATGCCATCTAAACAACAAAAAAGGAAAAAAAAAAAAAATCCTGCCTTCGTATAAGACACTAAGCTAGATCTGTTCAGGACAGTCTTTGGAGCTGCCCAGATGGGAGTTAGAGACTCAGCTGGAACAAAACATTAATTTTGCTGTTCCCTCCCTACAATTTAACAAAACAGATACTAATGGTCTGCTGATAGCCTATGTACTTGCTTAAAGAAAGATTATATCACCATTCTCTAGTACTTTAAATCAATCCTGTATATTATTATTATAGGCTAATTTAATCCAGATGATTTTTCTCTGATTAAGAAAACATTTTACCTAATGTACAAACTGCAAGTTATTTCCTGGGCAGATGAACTGAGTTCTGTGAACTGAGGTTGTTGGAAATTCTGACTGAGTCCCTCACCTCTCACTGGCTGCCCTTATCTTTTTTATGTTCTTTTTTTTTAAAAAAAAAAAAAAAAAAAAAAAAAAAAAGAAAGAAAGAAAGAAAAGAAAGGAAAGAAAAAAGAAAGAAAGAAACAAGCAAACTTGTCTCCATTAGCAGAGTCAGAATTTGATATGAAGCAGTACATAAAAGTCAATGAGCTACACACATCCCAATATCTTCGTTTTGCTTTGAAAATACATGGAGCCAATGTGAAAACAAAAGTTGCTTTTTGAAAGAATGCAGTCTCACAAATTGTTTTTGCAGTGGCCCAGGAGATGCCAGCATGGGCTGAAGTTAGACTGAAAACACTCATCAGTTTCTCGGACTGAGACCTTCAGTCCTGCCAGGTTATACTGGTCATTCGTAGATCAAGGACAAGCATTTATTATTGTAATTTATATTTTGGCGGGGGGGGGGGGGGGGGCAAATTGCATAACAAATACTATTGGTTGCTTTTTGAGGAATATAGATAAATACTTTGACTAATTACTCCACGCCAGGCCACTTTTCAAGTAACTTCTACAACTACGCTCTGATAGTGGTTGCCAGAAGAACTCTGCGCTGTGCTGAAGGCGCTCAGCAAAACAGAGCAACTTAAGCCTGCTGACTGCTGTGCACCTCATCTGCAGCAAGCACAAAGTCTGTTGGCCACCTTGCTCCACTTCTGACATATTTTGTATTCAGAATTCCCTTCCTGACGTGCTTCTTAGCAATCTATATATACATATATTTTTTTAAGGAAAGAAAAAAAACAATCTATTATCTTTCAAACATCAAAAGTTACCTAAAAATCTACATCACTACCTAGAAGTAATTTCTACCTAGTCCTTTAAAACTTTATTCCTATATTATTTTAATCACTAATGATAGTTTTTACAGGATTTTCTTTTGCTGTCAACTCAGCTTTAAGGTACTTCCAGAGAGAGAGAGAGCAAAGACTCTCTGAGCTAATTAATATAAAGCACTTTAGCAAATGCAAAAGTATCAGTAACAACATTCTTAAAAATATTGAAAGAAACTGAAAGAAAATAAAAACAGTGAGATCACACTATGCTAAGACAAGCCAAAACATTCTTAGAAACCAGTGAAAGCTTTAGTATCGTACCTTGTCACATGCACCCAGCCTTTCTTTTTCTAAGAGTTTTCTGGTCTCCCTCTCCCAATAGGCCATCAGGGCTTCCCTGCTGAAAGTCCCTGTTGGGGTTTTCTCGGTCAGGCTCTTTTGCCGTTGTCCCACTGGCAGGTTGCGGTCGGGCTCTATGTCCTCCAGCTCCCTCTCCAATTCCTTCAGCTCCTCTTCGGTCAGAGAAGCGAGGAGCTCATCTTCATCAATGTCTTCATATTTACTGAGCTCTCTTCTGTAGCCAAAGGTGGACATGGTCCCGTTTGATCAGGCTGATATAAAACTAAAATGACTAGGCATTCAAGAAGGCTGAATCAAGTATGCTGTATCTCGTTTGGTCAGCAACTGTTTCCCTGCCTAGCTGAGGCACCCTTTTAAGAGTAATCATCAGGGGCTTACGACAATGTGCGAAGGGATGAAAGCATGCTCTGTTTTAGGCATCAGACGTCAGCTAGACATCTGAACAGAAAGAATGTCCTAACACTAGTGTTTGTAGGTCTCTTGAAGAGGGGGATTATTGACACACTGACCATTGCCATATTTAGAGCAGCCTGCTACCGGGAGAATACCAACTTCACAGAGGGGAACGGCAGGAAATAAAATCACAGGCGCAATTACATTGACTTTTATTCAAACAACTGTAGAGAAAGAACAATAAAAATACATTTAATCCTGAGCTGCCCCAGGGGCTGGAAATAAAACGAGCTCCCAGCTGCGCAGTGAAGTTGTTCTCATTTTCACGGCTGTCCCGTGGAGCTATACCGTTATCGCGCCGAGGCATTTGGAAGACGTTGTAATCGGTAGGAATGCAACACGGACGGAGAAGGTTGGCGTGCCGAAGTGTGCAGGAAGCACCGCTCTGGCAATGTCATGCCCAGCCTGTGACAAATCACGCAGCTGGATTATTTATTGATTCTCCTTTTCAAGAACGATCTGTGGGAGAATCAACTTAACATGCTTATTTGAAGCTCATGCTTTTTTTTTTTTTTTTTTTTTTAATGGAGGATTACATTGCCCTGCTTGAAGTTAACAGAATTTCACAGAGCTTTAGGGTCTATGCACAGACCTGGGCCCTCTGCAAACAACATAATTCTGGCTATTAAATCTGTCAGAATCTAGCAAATGAAGGCCTCTAGTGGCCGTTCTGTTAAAAGGCTGTCGCTTCCTGTAGCCCATTGGTTTGCAGCTAGAGAGTGCCCTTAAATCCTTTTTTTATATGAGTATATACGTTCTCATGTCCTCTAATAAATGATATATTATTCTGATATTATCTTTTAATGGATAGGTGTCATCCAATGTAAGTGAATGATGGCCAGCTACAGATGTTTTTCTGAAACACTGAGGCCAGTAATGCCCCAAAACCTCTTTCTGTGTGAGAGGGAAAAAGAGAGAGAGCGAAAAGATTGGCTTTGATATAGTAAAGTAGGAGCATATCAGTAATGATAAATGTTAATGTTAATAAATGATAAAACTTAGTGTTTCTATTCTCAGTTAATATTGTAACAGACCATTTAACGGAAGAGGAAGTGAAAAGAATTTGGACTATTGTTCCTGTCCAGGATCATCTCTCTTTGGTTAGTAGGAATTAGCTGTTACTATTGAGTGCATGATGTTTAGCCAAATTGTTCATTTATTTTTATTATTATGCATATTGTTTTGCTAGCAATGGACAGAGGAGATTCAGCATGATTCTCACGGACAGATTTGGTTAATAAATTCCATTTTTCCTCTTATCACTTTTTTGTGTGAATTTCATCTGTTTTGGTTTGCTAAAACAGTGGAATCGAAGTTTAAGCTTTCGTAAAACAGGAAATATTAATAAAGCAGACTAAAGAATATTGTGCATTTGTAATCAAAATAAATATTTGTAGGTTATTTGTATTGACCAAATCTTTGCATAAAATGAGAAATATGCAAAATAATTTGGCTTAGGAAGATCTGAGTGTTATCATCCTGATTTCATAAAATATTGCAAAGAATAAGAAACTTGGGTCAGATGTGTCTAGATGAGACTGTGAGTAGAGGTTCCATTCATTTTTTTACTAGACTTGCAAAATGATGCTTAGACCAAATTTCTGTAAAATATGAAACAAAAGAAATAAATAATAAGTAAGTACTTTTTTTCTCTTAACCCTGCATTGTGTACTGTGATGTTGGAATTAATTAAATGTATATATCAGAACTTCAATCAATTTTATTTCTTCAGTATCACTAGGACAATGGTTTGCTTTGTTATCATTTGATTTACTGGAGAAGCAGCACAATAAAATTAAATTTTTTGTGAACATTTTTGCAGGAAACATATTTTGTAAACATTTTAGTTGGAGCAGGTTAAAAAAACATACTGGACAGATTTTCTTTTGGAGAATACTGATTGAATGAAACAGAAATGATGTTTGAAATGTATCATATTTTGTAAGTAAGAAAATAATGTACAACAAAAATATGTACAATAGTAAAAGCAAAAATATACTGACAAAGTCAAAATGAAATCTATTCAAATATGTTGTTTTCTGGAATTCCTTTGATTTCTACTTTTCCTTTTTTTCTCAGATAAAAAGAAGTCTCTAAGTCTCAGAACTTTCCTGGGTTGAGAGCCCACAGTACAAGCCACAAAATATAGAGCTGCCTAACCTATCCATTTCCTATTTCTGTTTTTCCAAACTCAAACAACCTTCAAAAAGGAACATGTTGCTTATTTTTAAAATAAAATACCAAAGGATGATTTCTTCCAGCCCTTCACTGTGACATGAACATTCCCGTCATTGCTACTCTTGCAAGATATGACATTAGGCCAGTGACAATGGTTTTCTATATACAAAATCCAATGGATTTTAGGGATGCTAAAAAATACAGACAAGCTATTTTATTGTAAGTGTCTGCCCTGGATGACAAATGATGCTAAGACCAAAAAAAAAAAAAAAAAAAAAAATCAAGTATTCACAAGTCAGCAAACACTGAAATTATGTTTCTTATCACTGACCTGTTGATGTGCATTGCAACACAGTTCTTAACTTCCTAAGTCTGTAGTCATATATTTTGATCCTGGACACCTGAGTCCCCAGGAGCCTTAGTCTTGTTCAGTGTACAGGAAAGATCACGCACATTTAACAAACAGCCTTTCAGTATTTTGTTTTATCCTTCCTTCTCAGCACACTACGATTACCAATGACTTTATTTGTCCATGAGCCCCTTCAGGAGAGCTGGTGATATTATTTCCATTGTAAAGACGAATAATAGAGGTAGAGACATTAAGACCAAAAGTATCTATTAAGTTGAAGTGCTCTTTATGAAACATTCAGGATTCACTTTTTCAGAATACTTGGCATAATTACGCAGCACTTCGGCTGCTCAGTGCTCAGCTCCTGTGAGCATCAGCTGTTTAACTGACTTGTCTCAGGAGCTTTCTTGTAAAGATAGTGGTAATTTTGTTTTCCTAGTACTAGCATTCCAGCATGAAACTTTTCATTCTAACAGTTCAATTTCTGAGACATTATACGTGTTCCAATTTCTGCAGAAAATGAGATAAACAGCAGTCTGAACATCCCAGCACATTTCCCATTCTAGGTATAGAATCAGGCAAGGGTCAGCTAGAAACCTCAGTGTTTTGAACTAATGTTGAGTGATTGAATGTCTAGCTTCTGAAGGTTTGTTTTGCTTTTTGAATAACCTTTTAATAAACTATTTTGGATATAATTTGGGAATTTTTAAAAGCATCTCCTAAACTACTACCTTATTAAAAAAAAAAAAAAAAAAAAAAAAAAAAAAAAAGAGAGAGAGAGAGAGAAAGAAAGAAAAGAAAAATCCAAAACTGTGTTATAAATCTATTTCTCATGTGGCTTCCTGTACAATTCTTACTAAGAAAGAATGCATAATGTTGATATTTTATTTCCTGGAATATTCCAGTTGAAAGTGTGATACCATTTTCCTGTCCAACATGCTCTAGGTGATCCTGCTTGAGCAGGAGAGGTGGACTACTTGATCTCCAGAGGTCCCTTCCAACCTCAGCCATTCTGTGATTCTGAGATTCTGACCGGCTTAGGAGGGGATCTTGTGCTAGTGAGGTGTGAGCTGACTGAAAGAAGTGGTGGCACAATGAACTTCCTGCTGATACAGATGCAATGAGAATGGAGCATGAGCTAGATGTATACAGCATATGTAGATGTTATAATGGCTGCACTGACAGCTGTTTCGGGTCAGTCCTCCCAAGTGCTTTGCCACATGTTAACAGAAAACCCAGATTATTGTCCCTAATACATGGCTGAAACCCTGAATGCAGGGAATAGACCATGTATTACACTTACAGGCCACAAAAATTCATCATTCAGTCAACAAAAATGACATATTACAATGTAAATGACAATATACATGTTTCCTTCAGTCTCTGGACTAAAACTAGAGAAAACTAAAGAACAGAAAGCGCATTTTATAGGAGCAGGAATCATTTAATCACTTCAGATGCTTGGCATGCAAGTTTCTGGCTTAAAGTGGGACTGAATCCATTCATCAGCAGCTACATTTTAGATAAGACTTTCCAAACTTTTCTAACCTAGTGATCTATTTTATAGGTTTCAGAAGAGGGAACATATCTAAATGTTCATCTTTTCTCTCTTTCCAAGCAATGAAATGTTTCAAGCAACAGTTCACGAAATTTTGTTTTGCTCCTCACAAGCTTCTACACTTTGGCCATGATGGCCCTGTCATTGAAGGATGTGATCAACACCTGATGGGTGCTATTCATACCTGAGGAGGGCAAAAACCAAAGTTCAGATTATACTTCCCATTTGCTGAGTGCAGGGCAAACTGCAGGAAAGCAAAGCGAGTGTTGTGCAACCTTGTCCTCAGGAGTGCGATACGGCCTCTCCCCAGGACGTGGCTATTTCAGTCGCAGAGCCTGAGGACAGCTCATCAGACAGATGCTCTGGCTTGTTTTGAACTGCAGTCCCACACTGTAGGAACGGGTCCAATTGCCATAGAGCATGGTAAAAACAATGTAACTACAGCACACGTCTGGGATTTCCCATCCTCTCCTTTTGCTTGTCTATCTGCAGTGTTCACTCTCTCCTTTTCCCACCTCTTCTGCACCCGTCATTCCTCAGCCAGTCTCTTCTTGACACCGTGCCTTATGTGGGCATCAGCACCCCCTCCCTTGAGCTCTCCTCCCTTGCCCTTCCCACCACGATGATCTTGCATGCCTCCTTCCTGCTGGGCTGCTTTCACCACCCCTGGACGCAGGCCCCTTGCACCCCTGGGCCTGGGCCTCCCTGCATACCTCACCCTGCTGTCCTCACCCACCTCCACAGCATGTTCCCTCCTGCCCTCTCCTCGGTGCACGTCCCTCTTCTCCCTGTCCGGCACCCATGCGCTATCCCCCCTCGCACTCTTCTCCTTCCCGCTCACAGAGCAGCCCTGGGCTTCTCTCCTTCCTTGTTGTGCGTCCCCTCCAGGCCCAGCCACTGCACAGGACACAGCCTTCGAGCGCCTGGTCCTTGCCCTGCAACTGCCCTGAAGAGCCAGAGGGTCAGTAATCTTGCCTGACTTCTAAATAGGACCATGAGGTAGACTGATGGGACAAGCTGTAGCTCTTTCTCCCTAGAGACTGGCATAACTTGAAAATTGTGCACACAGTACTGTTCTTGAAAAAGATGCGTCATCACCTACATTTAACAGTGGTATCAGCAGAGCAAACAGGATAAAGCACGTGCTGAAGGCATTTGAAGGAATAATTTTTCAGCTGCTTTTCTCTATGCCAGATGATTCTATTATCCAGACCGTCTTTCCTGGTGATGTTGTAAATGTGGAGTCACAAGGGAAAAAAAGATAATTTTTTTCATGCATGCTGGGGAAAGAAAAAGTGAGATAAAGATGAATTTGAACCCAAACCAGTCATTGCTTGGGAATTAGATTCAGCATCCTAACTCAAGGACAGATTTTTCCATACAATTCCCAGCAGCACACCATCCAAGCTGAACACGCCAGGCTGTTGGGAAGGCAGATTCCAGATCCAGACTGTAGCTTAACAACCTGGCTGCATTGCAAACAGGGATCAGCTTCCACTGAAAAACATGTGCATGTTTCGTTTTGAGATTCGTTTTGAAAACAGCATTCCCAACAGCTGCTGGGAAGTTTACCAGAAGTTTAGAGAAAGCTATATAGAAACAAGCCATGGGGCAACCACTAACCTAATGTATTTTGATGATGAGAGTATACAGGCTGACTTGCTTATCAAGAAGACAAAAGAGTCATGAGTAGTAAAAAAAAGTGAATGAGTTTTGATGGTGCTGCTGATAGGAAGTGGCTGAGGATACATCTCAGAAGGCTGGTCAAGAGGAGAACCTGGCTTCAGGGAAGAACTTGGAAAAAAAATCTGCTAAGTGCAAACAGGAAGATTTCATGACTCACAGAGTCCTTTGCCTTTGACTAAAGGAAGGAAAACTCACTGTCCCTGCTGTGCAGCCACCCAGTATGCTTTGTTCACTGATCCTGATGGTTTATTTCATTATTCAGCAACACATACAGTTGGGTGCAACAGACTTTGTTACCTCTTTTGCCTGTCTGAATCATAGTAAAATAGGGAACACAAGGGGGACAAATAAATTCTACTGAATAAAGGTCACCCCATTCCCAGTCTTCTTTCCTTTTTACACAGCCAACACTTTTTAATCATGTTGTACCAGTACATTGTCATGTTCTGTAACAACAGTGTGAAATGAGCCTGCTTATCTTTGACAGTACAAACCATTCCTGCCTGGGATTTGCTCAGACCAAGTGCTTCGCCCCTACTCTGCTGACTATCCCTTTCCTCAGTGCCTGTTTCTACCACACAGGAAAAGATAAACTGCATTGCACACAATGACTATCTTAATGCTCTTGCTTTCATATAGCTGCTCTCATCCCTCAGGAAGAATCCCACTGTGCTTTACAAACATTGACAACAGATTTACAAACTATATATAGAAATCATTTCACTCACTACCGATGTGCAGACACTAGGTGAACACAGCAGCTGTTTGGAATTACACAGCAATATTGCTCAACAGCGTTGGAGAGGAAGTAGAGGCCACTATATCACAGTGAAAGTATCAGAGGAACTATTGCATGTACACATAAAGCAGTTATTAGATGTGCAGTTTGAATGATACACTGTTGAGATATCTGTGCGTAACCTACTCTTTCACCAAAAGTAAAATAAAATATACAATATCCGCCAGTTTAAGCTTTGCCTTGATGGCATTTGCAACTATACAATAATTTCTCTGTTCAAGTGAGAGCCCAAAAATTCATACTGATTATAAGAAGTGCATGGACTTAACCTTTCGTTGAATGCCTTAGGCCCAGTTTTTCTGTGTGGCTTATCACAACCTACAGATTGCCCTTCAGATAAAAAGATGCTCTGTTTCTTTATGCCCAGAGAGCAAGGCAGTTACTTATTTCTGTGTTTAGCATTTCCCTTTTTGTCAAGTTATTTTTAACAGTGTGTTTTTATTTTTAAAATAGATTCTAAATATAAAATCTTGGCAGTATAAATAAATGATGAAAATCATGGGGAATTAAAAACAAGAAGATGTAGTAGGTAAATTCTCTACTGTATTGTCTTCATTCTTTAAGAAGCCCATATTAATGACAACGGTAATTCTGGGTACCACATTTAGTATACGCAGAATATGCAGTCAGAAGGTTTTACCCTAAGACTGGATCAAATGTAAAGACTGCTACTGAAAATATGAATTCTAAAAATGAAACGTAAACACTTCATACATGTTACCAGAGCTACACTGTTGTATATCAGCCTTGTGACTACTAGCAATTTAGTAACTTGTTTTACAGTTCTTCAGGAGAACCATGAAAAACAGATTCGTCAGGGAATATTCCTCCTGATCTAGGTGCATCTTTTGCTGGTGTGAGTAACACTTAACGGAGCATTTCAGAGAGCAAATGCTTCCCATCATAATATATACCTATAAATATTTTTACAGTGCATCAGTGCACTTAACCAATCTTTCTGATTAATCCTGCATTTGTCCCAGTAAAGAATCAGAATGGCTTTTTTTTTTTTTTTTTTTTTTTTTTTTTTTAAAGATTGTCCCATGCATTTGGAGGCAGGAGATATTGATTTTTGAATCAAGGTCATATTACCTCCAGGGAGCAGAAAAAAAGAGTCTGAAGAACAGACAAGCCAGTCAGAGTGGAAAGGTCAGGGAGGGAAGCAGCCCAGTATAGAGCCATAAAGGTCGAAATCCGCTGTGGCTGATTCTGCTTTTCCTGCTGCCTTTTTCCTGAGCAGAGAGCTATCCGTTCCAAGGCTCACGGGGAAAAGAGTAGACAGGGGAGGCTTTAAAGGGACTGACTTAGCAGACAGCCTAGAGCTGTGGCAGAGTACACCAGAGAGCCAGTACCGGCTACACAGAATAAGACACACAGATGAGAGCAAGAGACTGTTTGCTGACTAGGTGCACAGTGAAAGGAGAGATGGAAAAGCCAAAAGAGAAGAGAGTGGTTCTACAGAGATAAACACCTCTGAATTTATGTTACTTTTCACCATGCAGACCATAACTAAACTGCTGAGTATTTTAGAGGCTTCTTTCTGTCCCCAAAGCAGACACAAAAGACCGCTGTTTCGTGACTCTCTCTCTCCACACACAACTCCTGTTCTGTTAGCAATAATCTGAGAAGGAGCATGAAGAGCCCGAGCCAGAACGCTGACTCCTGCAGCACAATTTTCCCCCACTGATAGCACGGGTCAAGCATCTACCGCACCAGCTTCCAAGATTAGATGGTAGCCAGCGCATGGAATTTGTGTGGAGCACACACAACAACGTTATGGGCCTGACAGGGAATGCCTGATCGTACCCAGAACTTGCTGCCATAGTTTGGTGCTTGATTGAGCTCTGTAAAAAAACTTAAAGCTACAAAGTCTCTCTCTCTCTGGTGCTGCAAAGGCTGATGTAACCACAGTTGAATGTCTGGCTCCTTGGAGAGCTCATCAGTCTAGCGCAGCTGTTTGTGTCAGATTTTATGAGAAACAGAGACTGAATTATACCCCTGCTTTCAAACATTGTTTCCAACCTGATAGAAGTCCTTACCACAGAACATGCTTGAATCAATGCCAGGGCATTTAATTACTTCTGACCATTTAATTACTTCTGACTTCTTGCTGATGGGGTGGACATGCCATGGAATTGGGTTGCCATGGAGCACCCCGTGAGTCACACCCAGAGAGCTGAGAAAACAAAATCCCTAGATCGCAAGGGTTCAATCAGAGTCCAAGTAAGGAAAAAAAGTAGTAGTTTTCCCTAGCACTTTATTCTTGCAGCTGTGGCTGCTGCCTTCCTCTTTTCACAAAAAGGCCAGTCCTAGACTACTTACTTTTCCTGCTCCCACCAATGCACACTTAACTCTAGAAAAGTAAAATTTAATGGTCTGGCTGCAAAATATGGCATTCAAAAGACTGTGTTCAATTCCTAGCTGTGTCATCAGCATGACATGAGGTAAACAGTTTCCTTTCTGTATCTTTCTCTCCTTATGTACCCTTCAAAACTTAAGTATTGCCTCCCCCTTCCTTTGCAGTTCAGAGATGTCTTAGAAGCATCCCAGATGCTTTCTCATGTCATGATAATTTCTTTAACGCTTGGGGGGGGGGGAAGGTCTTCAGTAAATAAACATTTTAAACATTTTCAATGTTGAAGAAAAAAAAAGCTTTAAAACAGGATTAGGCCACCTTCTGTCACGGGCTACCGAACAACAAAAAGGGTTCCAGTTGTATTGGTTAAAGGATGTATCCAATAATATCATGGCTTTTTAGCTTACCTCATGATATTTCAAGGACTAGTCCATGATATTTTTAACATTTATGGCAATATGCTGTCCTAGAGCTGAATGCTGTGATGCCAGAGGTGATTTCACTATTGCCTGAGGCATGCATAGAGTCCTAAATATAAACCTCATCCCATGAACTAAAATTACTAATGGAATTTGGCTCTAGCCACTGAAAGGGTTTAAAATCATCTGTCTAAATCATCATGTCCTATTTGATCATGCTTCCTTTGCTAGTTGCAGTATACTGTATTAGATACGTGACTATTCAGATTCTTATACTATGGTCACTGTATTCATCAAATACTTCTTTTTCATCTTGGACAAAATTTCTGACAAAAAACAGAGGACAAGTCTTGGAAATCCAGATGACTAGTAATCCTACTGAAACCAGAAGCAATAATTAAGTCATCTCTTTGACCCTCTACATGTCACAGATCAATAATTTTTATTCTTTACATTTGGTCCGTTACTTCTGTTACCAAGGAGAGATCCACAAAGGGACTGATGAAGTTGCCTCTGGAAATGGAATTTACATCTCTAACCAAGTTATTTGTGGTAATTATATACAGTAAATAAACAAAAAATAAGGAGAAATTCTGAAGAATGAGGAAAAAATCCCCAGCCCACTGAGTAGGGCAGAAGGATGCTTCAGCTGATCTTTTGTTTGTTTGCTTGTGTGTGTGTGTGTGTGTGTGTGTGTGTGAAAGACAGACAGAGAGAGAGAGAGAGAGAGAGAGAGAGAACTAGGACTAAATGTTTTGCCACGCTCTGACTTAAGCACTATATAATGCTGACATCCACCATCTGAAATAATTTGTGAATTTAGGGGCTTTGAATGCCTTTTTTTTTTTTTTTTTTTTTTTTTTTTTTTTTTTAAGGGATGGTGGAATTGCAAAAGGTGGAAGTGCTGTCCACTTTTAATAGTGTAGTTCAAAGACTATTTAAATAGATGTATTTCCCTCTAGGCATGTACAGAAATATACTGCCAAGTGCATCACAGCATGGCTAAAAGTGTGGTTTAGTCAGATTTGGAAGTGATCTGACAACTCTGTAGGAACCATAATTAAATTTACGACATTATTTCTCAACTAATCAAGCAACAATATGCTGCTTGATATATTTTTTTGTCCATTAAAACCCACTTTTTCTTTAAAAAGTCTATATAAAGTCTCTCAGACTTTGCCAAGAATTATACTATGCTGTCCTGCATGCACAGATGCTGTACCTGGGAACATACATGCAAAAACAGCAGAAAAGGAATCTATGAATTTTTTTGGAGACCTTTATAATAGGATCATGATTTTCAAAATACAAAATGTGTCATATTTCAGGCCAATTACGTGACAGAAAAGTGCAGTTAGTGTGCCAAATTAAATTACACATTTCTTTTCCTAATAATCTGATGCCAAAAACTGAGAGTAGCAATCATGTTTATCATCTTCATTAAGAAGTCCATCAGGAAAATTCTTCCTGAAGTAATCATTAAACACGATTTTTATCCTTTATTTACCTAAATTCTCATTTAGTGTTCTAATCAATTATTATAGTCTCCATATTCTAATTTTAACCTGTAATTGAATAATACAATGTTGAGTTAAAACATAAAATCTTAAGTTGAGCTTTAACATGCTAGCTTTTGAAAAAAAAATTGTTCCCATAAAAAAAATCTATTTACAACAAGTATCAGGGCATTCTGAGCCACAAAACAAACTAAACAATTCTCCAACTAGTCAAAAATAGTAAAGAAATGAGTTAAAGTACAGATTGTACACATTTAAAAAAAATATTTTTTTAAAAAAAAAGTTTTTTTTTTTTTTTTTAACTAATCTAGATGTATCCCTTCTCCATACAGATCATATTCTTTATATAAGATATAGTTCCTGAGGACTGGGGGAAGTGGAAACTTCTTCATGGACTTCATGGACTCCAGTTTCTGGAGTCTCCTTAATCCCATGAGTTTACGTATTTTCAGACGACATAGATGCTTCAATGAGCGAGGATTATCTAAAAAAATAGCAAGAAAGAAACAGTGGGAAAAGTGCCATCAACAATGACTGAATCCCAATTCATAATCTCAAAACATGCTCTAATAAAATTAATATCAAAATCTATTGCCTTGGACTGCTATTAATTTGCCACTTCTGAATGAAATATTATTCTTTTACTTCCAAAATGTGATGCTATATGTTGTTGATATTTCATAATCAACCTTCATCTTTCCTCTATCTGCCTAACATTATTATCCGTTTTTGGAAATATGCACACAGTACTGCATCTCCAAAGTATCTGAATAACTAAACCAGGACCTTATTTAGAATAGTAAAAGGTGAGTGGTAAAAGATCTCTCCTTTCTCCAGGTGCACATCTTAAAAAAACGGATGCCGAGGCCAGCCATGCAAACAACCTGGCACTTTCAGTTTCTGCTGTATCAATATGGCAACATGACCAGACCTTATCATGCTTGGAACTGTTTAGTCTTCTAAATAAACACTTATACGAGAATTGACATCACTGTAAGAGCTCAATTTAATTTAGCTGTCCTGAACATATCAATGCATTGCAACATACTTGAAGTACTA
Source organism: Rhea pennata (assembly GCF_028389875.1). Classification (NCBI taxonomy): domain Eukaryota; kingdom Metazoa; phylum Chordata; class Aves; order Rheiformes; family Rheidae; genus Rhea; species Rhea pennata. The sequence continues at coordinate 24,140,863 of NC_084663.1, forward strand.
GTACTTAAGACAATCAAATTATTTTGATGTTCCTGTGACAATAGTCAGAAGGATTTCCTCTATATGCTGGTATAAACTATCACAGCAAAATTAAATATAGAGTATCAGCTTTAATTCTAAATATTTTGCTCTTAAACAGCTGATATTAAATCAAGTTATATTTAAAAATTACAACATAAAAAGTTAATTAAAATTAATGAATGCAAAAATAACTATTTATATGTTTCCCCAACAGAACAATGTATAAGAAAAAATAAGGAAAAGATAGATAAGAATAAAAAGGTTATTTTATGTTAGACGTGTTAGATGACCCTCCAAAGGATTTTATCAATAAATACGCAAGTTTAATAAACTTCAAAACTTGTATTAAAATTCATTATCTAAATTTCAAAACCATAATCCCAGTTTATCATCTGGATATTTATGGAATATTTTCCAGTCAATTTGATCATTCATTATGCAAAGCCTACAGCAGTCTAGTTTATATCCTGGTATATAAACATTTTCACATACCAAAAGAAATTGCCAGATGATTTTCTAAGGACAATTAGAAATTCATTCTTTGCATTAATTGAGTTTTGGAGATCTAAAAGTATGTTTATGTTTTCAAAATATTATTGCAAAATCTATAAAATAATTCATTTAAAATAATTTTAAAAAATTGCATCCTGTATTACTAATGCATTATCTAAATTTACTATCCTTCAAAATGTGGGAGTAAGTTATCCCACATAAACATGCAATCACATACTCTGAGTTACCAGGTGAATATGTCAAATTTTGTGATCTGATTTATGAGGTTAAATGAGAAGCTAATTAAAATCAAAGGAAGTTTCACTTCCTTTGGTGCTTCCCAGTGTATTTTTCCCAGGCTCATTTTTTAAATGGGAAAGGTTTCATTTCACCACTGAATTGGAAAGGAAATAAAAACTCCTAACTTTCAAAGCTTTCTTCTGAGATGCTGGCAGATCTTGAAAGATCTACTGGACCTAGGAAAGGGAGGTTGGACTAGATGATCTCTTCATCTAGTCCCTTCCAACCTTACCCATTCTGTGAAAACTATAGATATATAACTAAGAAGCAAGATTCAGCTAAACTAACTTATGGTATCCACAATATAAATATCCATTAAACTGAATTAGATGTCCATACTCCCCTTGTAATAATGAAAAGAAATAATTATCTCAATTTATCTCATCTTAATATATGTCTACAGTAGGTGAGTTACTTTCTAGAAGTTTTTCTCCACACAGCTAGCTCAGATGTAGACACTTATATTGTAGATTTTTAAAGGTAAGGGAGGTGAAGCCTATCTTTGGTGTCACCAAAGGTGTAAGGCCCAGGATAATTTGTAGAGTTTTAAAAATAAAAGCATATACAGTAAATATTATACAACTAGTGTACTAAAAATGACAATCCTAAATGTGTATCGTTTAAATCAGAGTTCAGAAATGATGATACAATTGTGATGGTGCACTTACTGTCACCACCTATAACGCTGAATAATCTGGGATGTAAAACCTGCTCTTAAGATATTCAACAGACAACGAGTAGAGCTGAAGGATCAAGGGAGCAAAAAGAAAGACAAACATGTGAGCAATATTCCTCATTAAAAATGTTCTGTCTCTCACAGCAGTGCAACGGCTGGTGTCATAAAAATGCATGCATTGATACGGAGCTTGAGAAGGACCTCAACAGTCCCAGCGGACTAACGGGGCTTCCCGCAGAACAGTGACGTTCTCCGTGAGAGTAATTCTCACCAGGTGTATGCTTGCTGTATCTCAGTGAAGTTAGCTAATGTATGAGCAGTGGCAACAGGCAAAGATAAGTCTCAATGTGAGAAATGGATGAAGGATAAAACCTGCTGCTTAGCTATTACATGGGAACTGTAAAATATTTTGGATGAATATGGCCTATTAGAGGCAGTTAAAGTCTCCAATAAATCATAAAGTCATTAACTGCAAGTTAGGTATTTACCCAGTATCTGACGTATTTCTGGCCATTCCTTCTGTGTTTCTAGGACAAACTTAATTTTTGTGCATAGAGGAACATAATCCATATAGTCAATGAAAATACGAACCACTTTTCCTGCTAAATGTTTCAACCAAGGAACGGCAATAAAGTCACAGAACTGAAAGGGAAAACACATTAAATAATCATTTCAAAACCTGTGCAAAACAATGCCAAAATAACAAATTTTAAAGCAATTATAGAGGATAATTAAAGTATTAGAAATAAACTAATACCTAGGTACATTACTTCAAAAGTCACTTGCTTCCATGCTTAATTTTTGTGATCCCTTAAGCTGTCTGGACAGGTTTGAAGGCCAATATCTGTGATAACATTGCTATAATTTCCTGCACTATTCTGTTTGACAGTGATTTCTCTTTGGAAATACATCTATTCTATCAGCTGGGACAGAAACAGAAATTCCAATTTCTTGCCCTGTGGCATCTTAAATCTTTCTTCCTAAATCTGTAATATACAAGCCCAAAACTAAAGTCGCTTCTCACATATAATTTTCTCCATCTCAGAGTCAAAACTGAAGAAAGGCTCTTTTATTTTTTAACATCTTTTAAAAGGGTATTTTGCTAGTATCTTAATCTTAATTCTGCACAATAATCTGGAAATTTTAAAACTGGCTAATGAAAAAAGAAAAGTGAAGAGAAGGAAGGTATGTATTTACTGGATTATCCTTAATTACAGAAGAAGTCCATCCTGGGAGAATTTCTTCCTCTGGAGTTGACCACACAAAGGAATTTCCAAAGATATCCTGATGCATACAGTCAAAACACATCTCCACATTGTATCCATGATTGAGCAAGAGCCTTAACATCACCTCATCATTCAAGGCATACTGAATGGCACTGGGGAAATGGGTATCATTGACTAGCATAAAGTAGCAGTTGACATTTGCTCCGTGGGATAGAAGCAGCCTTACTATTTCATGATTACCAGCTCTCACTGCCACAAGGAGACAGTTTAAAGGATCCTTGTTCGGATTTGCACCGGCTTTGAGTAATATTTCAGTGCAGAGAATGTCATTGTTAGAAACGGCAAAATAGAGTGCTGTTTTCCTTTCATCATCATAACTGTCTGAAATATGTTCAGCCAACAGAGTATTGACATCAAAATCACTTTCAATAAGGAGCTCTAGACATTGCAAATTCTGGCCATCTGCTGCTGAGTGAAGAGGGCTTAACCCACTTTTCTGGATTGCAGTTTGGGATGTGACTGGAATGAGATATTTCAGGGCCCTAAAAAACAGTGAAGAGAATTAGTAAGGCATCACTCTCTTGCATGAAGAAAACAGACCATCATCCAGCTGTATGCTAACTCAGTAGACACTTTGCACAAGAAGGTTCCAACACAGAAACATCTGTTTTGAGCCATGTCAATGGGATCTTGTGTTAATTTTGTTTCGGTGGTTTTCACTTAGCTCTAGGTAGTAAGTTTCACATTTTGTAGTGTATGCACTAAAATAACATTTAAAAATGAATTCATATTAATGAATACAGATAATTCTGAAATATAAATCTATATATTTGCATGTTTAACACAGTCTTCTCCCATTTGACCTTGAGCCACAGAGTATCTTAAATAAAATGTGAAGCCCAAACTCATACTCACAAGTAATGTCCCTCATAAGCTGCTTTGTGTATGGGAAGCAGTCCTGCATTATTAGGCACGTTACCACTTCCTCCATACTCCAAAAGAAGTGCTATGCAGTCTGGATTACCTCCTCCAGCTGCATCAAATAGTATCGATGCACCGTCATCTGCTAAGGCCTGGACATCTCCACCTTGAAGGATAGGGAGTTTATTGTTATATCCCAGTTAATTTGCAGATTATCACAAATTATTTTCCTCCTCATTTTCAGAAGAAAAGAAGAAATATTTCTTGTGGTAAATTTTAACCTCAAAGGGAAAACATAACTTGAACAGATACAAATGCAAGTGTTGGAAAATGCTCACTTGAGTGAGGTCTGCTTTGAACTGAAGCTTTTAACTGAGGTTTTTCAAAATTCAAAATACATTTAATTTCAGTAATTAATACTAATATAATTCTATACACTTTTGGAGGGAAGGAAGGGTAAGAAGGGCAGGCGAAGGGAAAGGAATGAAAGTCAGAGAAGGAAAGAGAGATATAGCAGTAAATCCCTCTTTGACTGAAATGGATTGATAGCAAATCTATCACTTTTTTTGCATACATTATGGAAACGCGTAACTATCATTCCAGTCCATATTCACATATGCTTCCTTTCCTTCCAAGAATCCAAATCTGATACATTGATGCACGTCCTTTCCTTTTCTATTATTACCTCAAAAAACCTCAGCAACCAGACAACATATATGTAGGTGCATTTTTTAAAAAATTTGACTACATACCTTTATGAATAAGATGCTCCAGGACATCACAGTGACCATATTCAGCAGCAACACCTAATGGTGTTACTCCATATCCATCCCTGAGATTTGCATTTCCACCATTCTTTAGAAGAAGAGAAACAATTTCTTTGCAACCCTGTTTTGCAGCTTCATGCATTGCTGACCAACGTTTCACGCACGGCTGGTGGATATTACAATTGTGTTTAATCAGAATAGACACCATTTGAAAAGAGCGCCTTCTTATAGCTTGAAAGTATTAAAAAAGGAAGAAGATGATACAATTAATTTTTCAGACATATTGTCTTGAAAGTTAAAAGAAGATTTAGTAAGTCTAGAAAAGTGTTTTCTTCTGTACTAATACGAGGAAATTAAAAAGATTTCCAGTTCTAGAAATCTGGGGATTAAACTCACTGGTAAGTAAGTAGTGATATCCACTACACGGGAAATGAAGTTTACAGCACAAGTTGTAAAATATATTAGTTTGGAATACTGAGAGCAAAAGCAGCATCAGTCAGATTCTGAGTCAGATTCTGAGTAAGCAGTAGTGATTTCTAGAAAAAAAAAGGAGCAATAAAAATGATACAGTATTAGAACCAAACATTAATGAATGATGGTACAAACCTCATAATGCTACCAGAAAATTACAGTTGTTACTTAGTTATCTGGTATCTCTAAGCCTAGGGTGTACTCTGTGGCTGCTGTTAGCCAAAGTACAATTGACATTTTTCACTCTTACAGGCCACATTCTGCTCTTTTGAGGGGAAGTTTGAAATTTTCATGGATAACTACAACTTGAACTTATCTACATAAAAGATCCAGAGTAAGAGTCTAATTTCACTTCCGAACTATCCTTAGGAATAATGGATCTCTCCACTGGTTGGAAACGAGCATTAGGAGTTAGTAAATTTAACTTTTGTGAATGTTCCATTATATAAGCCAAAGGTATTTAAGAGGCAATAGTCTTTATAATTATGCATAATTGCTTTGAGGTAGAGTATTATTTAACGAACCTGAAAGTAGAAATTATCTCACTAGATAGATCTCACTTCTTCAGCATTTACCTTTGTTAGTACTGAACAACCTTTTAACCAGTTTTAAAATTAAAAGGAACAACTAAATCATAACTAACTCTGAGTATCATCTATTAAGTGTTAACCACCTGATTCTCTGTTATGCTGAGTCTAAGACTGAAATACATGATGCAGACCAATATCTACTTGCACATCTCAGCCTGCAGTGATATAAAACCACAAAAGCATCATATAAACAATACATAGGTGATGACCTCATTTTCAGGAGTTTGTGTAGGGAAATATTTATGGAAATAAATTGTCATTAAAAGGGAAAGTATCCTTTACATCGGTGTTAGTTGTTCTTTCCAGGATTCATTAAATAGCAAAGGCTGAAAATAGTGTAGAAGTTTCAGACTTAAAACAACTATAAAGAGCTGAGACAATATAAAGCAAGATATTTCAAAGTAAGCCCCTAGAAACACCTTAGAGCCTTAAAATCTCCAATAAAAACTACAGACCCCAAAGTTGAAGTAGCAACTTACTCTTTGTACAATACTCATACCTTAAGATGGTCAAATAGGATCTAGCTGCTAAAGGCCTTAAGGTATCTGAAGATACAGAGAAGTTGTCTTGAAGAAAATAAATAGGTATCAGTCTCTTAGGAGTATCCTTAAGAGCAAAGTTTCAGGTTGGTGATCACCTTGGGCATAGCTAGTGCTGAACGGAATGCAGGGCACATTTTAAAAAGTGCTGGATATTAGTTTCACCTAAAAAGATGACCATCGTTTAAAACATATAAGCCGACAGAAGTACTTAAGTGAGTAAAGATTACTCAGAGTTGTAAGTATTTGCAAAAAAATGGGCATAAATTGTTATAGTCAGGTTTTGAGTCTGCAGAAATAAGACATGCCAGTTTTGTTGAGGGGAAGCTCTGTAATTCCTTTTGCTTAAACACAGGGAAAGGAGGCAATTACCAATAAGAAGTGGAGTTTCTCCTTTGTCATTTGTGGTATTTGGCCAAACGCCCTTTTCCAGTAATGTTCTTACATTTTCCACAAAGCCAGCTTTTGCTGCCAAAGTTAATGGTGTTTCTCCATCACATGTTTTGTATTCCCACATTGTTTTATAAGATGCTAGAGTTAATAAAGCAAAAATAAGATAAAATGAAAGCATGAAGCTGTTAGGACATAGACATACACCAGAAATCCTTACATACCAAATCTTTATTAAAAGTAATTATGCTTAATTTAATCTAACTAATACTGCCAGACTGAGTACTGAACAGTAATTTTTGCTGTACGTATTTGTAGATTTTTGAACAAAGCATTAAGAAATGACCCAAGTTCTTTGTTCATGTAAATTCATATGACCTCCCGAAAATAAAATTTGTCTGATATTTGAACAACACAGCAAGATGCTCCATGGAAGAATTTGTTCATACTTTCTTTAGTAATCAGTCCCAGCCTATTTCTGTGCATGCTTGCCTATTGTTTGCCAAAACAGCTGCCAAAAGCAGCTTGCCTTTGCTGCTTCCACTATCTTGGGTCTTATGTGATATCTTTACCTTACTCACCATCCAAAATGACTTCAAGTATTTGCTGAATTGGCTGAGCTGCAGCCTCATGCAGTGGAAACCACCCTCTTTCATCAGCTTCATCCAAAGCATATTTCTTTTTCACAAGGTCTTGAAGCCCAAATACTTGGCCTTAAAAAAATCCAATAGATAAATGAGATGCAGTAGAAAAAAAACATATGCTAAAAGCTCAAAATTTTGCATAAGGGCTATTTTATTTTAAGGGTTTTACCTTGCTTTATGGCTGTTACAATTTTCCTATTTTCATCACTAGGTGGTACAAATCTATCATAAAAAAAAGCAGAAGATAGAAAATACAGCCAAATAGTAGACATATTACATGAAAATATTTATTCAATATTTGTCATTTGCTTCTTATCGGAGCCAGTTTTCCTTCAAATACATTAGCTGCAAGATTATCCTTGTGACCTCTTCAGTTATGCCTGTATTATGGAACTTCAAAAGTATTCAAAGTTCCTAAGTTAGATGCAATTCATGTTGCCAGCTGACCTCATGAGGAATCCCCAGAGCATATTCTTCATGTTCCTTTCTCCTGGTATAGCAGTTTCCAGAAGCTGTGAAGTGATCTGATAAATCTTCTAAAACTTGGAACAGAAGTGGATTAAAAAGTGTATTTGTCACACAGTACAGAAACAGGCCTTTCAGATCCAGAAACATTAGCTATTAAAGGACAATTTGATGGCATCAGAATATCAACATTCATTAATGAAAAAGAGCTTGATGGCATCAATGTTACAATTTTCTCAGAAAATGAATTGTCAAAATTTTTAACAGTATCATATAAACCTGCATGTGGTAGAAGCTGAATGCTGATGCTTGCTCATGCCTTGAGATATTTTGGTGATGAATACATCACAATAACTAGATCAGAAAATAAATAAATGAATAGTCAAATAATAGAATATCTAGTGGCTTTACTGAGAGCCTTCAGTAAAAAGAGATTGATTTCAGTCTTACAATAGGAGCCTCTCATGAGGACCTAAACTTCCTTGAGAGCTCACAGGAAATTAGCCAATTGAGACTTAAAGTTCTACGTCTCCCTGTCAATTTTAGGTAGAACATTCTGTAGAAAAAAAGAACAATTATGGGATTATCACCAAAGAACTTCTATTAAGGTCACATTTTGTTTCACAAATATATTTTTTAAAAGAATACAAATGGCCTAACAAAACAAGGGCACATATTAGTTAAGCCAATTGAATTTAATCTTCCTAAATTCTCTCTGTAAATCCCAAAGAGATAGGTTGCTCTAGCAGGCAATTCAGAGCAGAAGCTCTGTTCAGCTTTTAGAATGTTGCCTGTACAGCACAGATCCTGAGTAACTCCAGGTAGATAATTTTTGCCACCCTAAATAGCTCAGTTGAGGCCAACATTTTCTAGTCAAAGGAACGAGTCTTAACCATATCATTAGTCATGTATGAATCCTTGAGGGATCATTCCTGAGGGCTTTTTGTTGTTATTTTAGTTTGGATTTTTGTTGTATAAGCAGTTTGAGAATTAACAAATCAGATGTTCTTGTCTTTTAAGTTCGATCCTTCAGAAATGGATGAAAAAAAAACCCACAACATTTTATTCTGTTCACTCTTTTTAATCATTGCTTCAGACAGTGCTTCATTAGAGAGACAGGTAATGGCCACACTAAGAATTCTCTTTAGGAAGATATAAAGCACTAAAACAATAGCAGTGCCTCAAAACATTCTAAACATATGGCATAATCTCTTCATGTGTGTATTGAATTCACAGTACCTGTCATTATGGCTGGAAGATACTGATGGCCTGGGTGCATTTGACTCTTGAATGCTAAGCTGTATGGCATAATCAGTGAGCAGATCTTCAACCAAATCTTCACTTTCATCCATCATTTATTATGGAATAATGAGCTCTCTTGAAATACACACAAAAAATGCTTGCTAAGGATCACATGCTGCAGAAGGTATATCTGAATATTTCTTACAATAAAATCAGGTGTTTCTATAAATTTGTTTTAATTTAATAATATTTTGGTGAGTTATTCCTGTTTGAAAATGATAGAAAAAGAAACAACACTGGAAACATTTGAATTGGGAGTACTGGACGTGCTTTTTTGGAAAAGCTCTTTTTATTACTCACACATTACATTTACCATCTACAAATAAATATTAGACAATGTGTGAACCATAAAACAAGACACTTCCTCTTTAGAAAGCTAAGGTCATCAAATCAGTGGATGTATGATTTCTACAAAGCATGAATAATGAACAATAAACAAAGTTAAAACCTTATGAATGTTTCCTAATCTAAAATAAGCATTCACAAGCAATTCATAAACAAACCATAATACGTACACATTTAAAATTTGTAGTAAAAAAAAAAGAAAAAAAAGAATTATTTACAGAGAAAAACAGCTATTCAGAATCAAATATGATCAGTTAAAAGGATGATGAGCCTAGGGGTGGAGGAGGAGGAGGCAGTTGAGAGCTTATGGGTAAAGATCAAAGGGCAGGCCAACGTGGGGGACACTGTTGTGGGTATCTACTACAGGACACCTGACCAGGAAGAGAAAGTTGATGAGTTGATGAGGCCTTCTACAGACAGCTGGAGGTAGCCTCACAATCACAGGCCCTGGTTCTCATGGGGGACTTCAACCACCCTGACATCTGCTGGAGGGACAACACAGCAAGGCACAAACAGTCCAGGAGGCTCCTGCAATGCATTGGGGATAACTTCTTGTCACAAATGGTGGAGGAGCCTGCGAGGAAGGGTGTCCTACTGGACCTTGTCCTTACCAACAGAGAGGGACTGGCTAGGGATGTGAAGGTTGGGGGCAGCCTTGGCTGCAGTGACCACGAGATGGTGGAGTTCAGGATCCGGCAGGAAAGAACTAAGGCAACAAGCAGGATTGCAACCCTGGACTTCAGGAGAGCGGACTTTGGGCTCTTCAGAGACCTAATTGGTGGAATCTCATGGGTTAAGGCCCTAGAGGGACGGGGGGTCCAGGAGAGCTGGCTAGTATTCAAGCATCACTTCCTCCAAGCTCAAGAGCGGTGCATCCCTATGAGCAAGAAGTGCAGCAAAAGGGGCAGGAGACCTGCACGGGTGAGCAAGGAGCTCTTGGCCAAATACAGACAGAAGAAGAAAGTACACAGACTGTGGAAGAGGGGACAGGCTACTTGGGAGAATTATAGGAATGAAGTCAGAGTATGTGGAGATGCAGCGAGGAAGGCTAAGACCCAGTTGGAATTGAGTTTGGCAGGGGATGTTAAGGACAACAGGAAGGGCTTCTTCAAATACATCAGCAGCAAGAGGAGGACCAGGGAAAATGTGGGCCCGCTACTGAATGGGGTGGGGGCCCTGGAGACAATGGATACAGAGAAGGCAGAATTACTGAATGCCTTCTTTGCTTCAGTCCTCACTGCTGAGGGCAGCCCTCATGATTCCTGCAGCCTGGACATAAGGGAGAAAGTCTGGAGAAGGGGAGACTTTCCTTTGGTTGAGGAGGATAGCATTAGAGACCTTCTGGGCAGGCTAGACATCCACAGATCCATGGCCCCGGATGGGATGCACCCACGGGTGCTGAGGGAGCTGGTGGATGTTGTTGCCAGGCCGCTCTCCATCATCTTTGAAAGGTCCTGGAGAACTGGAGAGGTGCCTGAGGACTGGAAGAAAGCCAGTGTCTTCAAGAAGGGCAAGAAGGAGGACCCAGGCAACTCTAGGCTGGTCAGTGTCACCTCCATCCCTGGAAAGGTGATGGGACAGCTCCTTCTGGATGTCATCTCCAGGCATATGGGGGAAAAGAAGGTGATCAGGAGTAGCCAGCATGGATTCACCAAGGGGAAATCCTGCTTAACCTATCTGATAGCCTTCTCTGATGGAATGACTGGCTGGGTAGATGGACGTTGTGTACCTTGACTTCAGCAAGGCTTTTGATGCTGTCTCCCATAACATCCTCCTAGAGAAGCTCTGGAAGTGTGGGTTAGACGAGTGGACAGTGAGGTGGATTGAGAACTGGCTGAAAGGCAGAGCTCAGGGGGTCGTCATCAGTGGCATGGAGTCTAGTTGGAGGCCTGTGGCTAGTGCCGTCCCCCAGGGCTCAGTCCTGGCTCTCATCCTGTTCAACTTCTTCATCAATGACCTGGATGAGGGGACAGAGTGCCTCCTCAGCAAGTTTGCTGATGATCCCAAGCTGGGAGGAGTGGCTGATGCACCTGAGGGCTGTGCTGCCATTCAGAGAGACCTGGACAGGCTGGAGGGTTGAGCAGAGAGGAACCTCCTGAGGTTCAACAAGGGCAAGTGCAGAGTCCTGCACGTAGGGAAAAATAACCCTAGGCACCGGTACAAGCTGGGGGCTGACCTGCTGGAGAGCAGCTCTGCAGAGAAGGACCTGGGAGTGCTGGTGGATGACAAGTTGACTATAAGCCAGCAATGTGCCCTTGTGGCCAAGAAAGCCAGTGGTCTCCTGGGCTGCATTGGGAAGAGTGTTGCCAGCAGGTGGAGGGAGGTGATCCTGGCCCTCTACTCAGCCCTGGGGAGGCCTCATCTCGAGTACCGTGTCCAGTTCTGGGTTTCCCAGTACAAGAGAGACATGGAGCTACTGGAGAGAGTCCAGCGTAGGGCTACAAAGATGATCAGAGGGCTGGAGCACCTGCCCTATGAGGAACGTCTGCGAGAGCTGGGCCTCTTCAGCCTGGGGAAGAGAAGACTGAGAGGGGATCTCATCAATGTCTGTAAGTACCTGAAGGGAGGGTGTCAAGGGGACAGGGACAAACTCTTTTCAGTTGTCCCATGTGACAGGACAAGAGGCAATGGACAGAAATTGAAGCACAGGAAGTTCCGCCTGAACGTGAAGGGGAATTTCTTCCCTGTGAGAGTGACGGAGCACTGGACCAGGTTGCCCAGAGAGGTTGTGGAGTCTCCTTGTCTGGAGATCTTCAAGGCCCGCCTGGATGCAACCCTGTCTAACATGCTGTGGGTGACCCTGCTGAGCAGGGAGGTTGGACTAGATGATCTCCAGAGGTCCCTTCCAACCTTACTGATTCTATGATTCTATGATGATCATCATATTTATTCAAGATTACACAAAAATCAAATTAATTCATAAAGATTAAGAACTAACTTGACTCTTTTTTTTTCATGGAAAAACAGGTTTCTTTTCTCTTTTCTTCATCTAGTGTGGTATTGCCAGCAGATATAAACGGTCCACCGCGTAATACTGTTTGGACACAGTATCTCAGACTTAGAAAGCCCATGTCATCTCATTACTGTTTGTGTGCTCTTCACCCAGTTCTGAATTCAAAAGAACTTTACTAGTTTTCAATTGCAATCTGTATTCACTCCCCCCTTTCTTGGTGGAGGTCAGAACATGGGGATGCCTTCTCAATTAAAAATATATGGGATTTGAGAGACATAAAATCAAATGCAAAAAATAATAATGTTAATATATTAATGTACAATATTTTAGACTTGACAGGTAATAATGTATAACAAAACATCACAATGATCTTGTATCATTAATTATCACTTGTAACGATCATTAATATGGTCAAAAAAGTATCACTACCAAATCTTGCTTTACTCTTATACTGCCAATTATGTACAAATGTTTGCAAAGATCTTTAACTCTCTGCACTATTCCTGAGGTCCTGAATTTTATCGGACATTCAAAAGACAAGCCATAATGATGCTTAAATTTTCCTGGATTAGGTTCTTAGTGATTATTTTCAAGGTTTGAGAGTATTTGGAAAGTTCAGAGAATTAGTAATGGAATATGCTGCATCTTTTAACTATAGTCACTAGTTTAAATTTGATCTGCTCGTATCACCAACTTTAACTATAGCTGATGTTCAGTTGATGGTCAGTATGTTTTGTGCTAGTGATATCACATCAGTCAAATGCCTTACTAGCAAATTATATGTGGAAGGTCAGGAATGTTGCCTGTAACATCATTTTCCTGTAGGTTCTTGAAGTTTAAAATATGGTATCTATAGATCATAAGAAGTTTGTAAAGAACAAAAGCTTACAAATTAGTATTTGAGATACAAGAAAAAATACTAACAGTATTTCTTTCTAGAAGGAAGTTTCAGTAATTAATAACTCAATCAAAATATCATATCCTGTATTATAAGCCCACCCATAAACAGTTTACTATTTAGTGTAGTATGATAAAGCCCACAAACAAAAAATTAAATCAGTGAGATTCTGAAACAGAATGACTCCGAAGCTAAAAGTCTCTTTTGATTCAGATTCATTAAACTAACACTAACTACAGATTCACATCTCTTTCAACATGTATGCATTAGTAGCAGGGCCCAAGCTTTTTAACCGCACAGATGGCCAATCTGAAGGCAAATGTGTGTGTTGGGGGAGAACACCTCAGTCCCATTTCATCATAGAGAAGTCTAGGCTAAAGAATTCTCTCTACTTACTTTTGTGTTTCTAAACAGGGCTTCAGTATAATGGGTTGAAAAAGATTTCATACCCTAGCTAGCTGGAGAACTGGTCATCATAATGCAGACACAAGTACTAAGACATTTCATATGCAATCTAATGTTAAATCTTCTGTAAGTCATGTTCATGCTCAGAAGTTCTGGAAGTTATGTTCTGGCACAGTGAACTTTAGGTAGAACTCCTTCTGGAAAAGGATTTCTGAAATTGCTGAGAACATTGATCAAGTTTCCCTTCAGTTGCAGAACAGTGTAAACTTCTCCATATTTTTAAAAAGAATTATAAAGATGTTCTGAAACTCTTACAGTCAAACCAAGCTTATGAAAGCTTATCAAAATTGTAGGAGCAAAACAATTAAGAGAGTTTTTTCTACATTTCCCCCCAAGTTTGCTTTACGCAAAAGGAAGATATCCCTTGTCAAGCTTTCAAGGCACAACAGAAAACATGGGAATGTCAAAAAACTATGTAAAATAAAGTAGGTGAAGATATATTTTCTAAATGTTGTCACGTTTCTCATTAACAAGAATCTAAAATTTTCCTTATCACCAACAAAAGCCATGAAACTGAGCCTCCGCTCTTCAATTCTTACTGCTGGCAATGCACTTTGTTGACATGCAGGAAAATTTTGTCAGGGTTCTTTTGCTTTATTTTGCTCCCATCTTCATAAAAATGTTTCTAATTTTGATGGTAAACTCTTTGTGTAACATTTGTAATTTCTTGTTTCCACCACAGCAGCTTAAAGGTAAAACAGTAAACCACCTTCCTTTTCTTCATACCTTCTGTTTAGAAAACCTTCTGTCTGAAGTCTTTGTGCTTGTCAAATGCTCTCCCTTTCCATTACTGAACCTTGTGAGAGTCCTGCCTTTGAAGCAGGATAGCTAAATTGTATCTGTATGGGTGGACTTCCATGCTCTGCAAAGCCTACTGAAGTTGCAATTCTTAGGAGAATCAAGTGCTAATGTTTGTTTACTATTACATTACAGTCCCATCATATTATATTTACTTTTGAGATTGAATCAAATTATGTGAATGGAAAGATTGCTAGAGACTTATATAGGCTTTGGATTAGGCCCTCACATTGCAAGCTTTTTTGAAAGATGGATGGTTTGGTATATTCCTGTTACTTTATTGTTCATAAACATTCCTAACATTTGATAACAAGTTTAATCTTGTGAGGTGATAAATACCTTCCAACTTTACAGATTCCACAAAGGGATTAAAAGCATACAGCAGTTAGCAGGATAACTCTAGTCAGAAATTTAGTAATAAAATCCACATATTTTGTGAAAAGAATATATTGCCTGTCCACATCCTCCTTATCTCTGGATTATAAAAATAAAACAGTTTACAGGTCATCATATAAATTTGTTTTCTTTTTGCTGATTGTATAGCTTTTTTTACCTATTTGGTCAACTAACTCCTGCTTTGCTGTATTCCCCAGAATTGATTATGCCACAGCAAGTACTGAGCTCTGCTTGAACACAAACTTAACTGAAAGTTTAACTCAGTTTAGCAATGCTTTAAAAATGTTGTGTATGCTGTTCTCAAAATACTTTATCCCACAAAAACAAATATATTATAAAAAGGAAAAAGTTAAGAAGGTAGCAAGTGACTGTGACATGGTAAAATAAGTATGATAAAGCAAATAGCTCGTCATACCACAAGTGGTGGACGCATTACTAGAGGTTTATAAATGCCCTGAGAGCTTGATTTGCTATATCATTGCTGGTAATATGCTGTGCTGAGGTGACAAGATCCAAATGAAGTCTGGATGTTCCACGGGGATCACAGTGGAATATAACAGTGGCTAGTACACTGAGCAGCGGTAGAAACACCCCTCTTACATGAGGTAGCAGTGAAAAAGTTAAAATACTCAGTAGCAAAATTTTCTTTCATTTGCTCATGGAAATTCAGTTTTTCTATTACCAGAGATCACTAGAAACAACTGCAAATGCTTATTCTGAACAAATTTTAGTCTTTGCATTACCACGAATATTTTTCTGAAAAAAAATAAGAGAGTTCTCTGTCCTTTTACTGACTTTGTTTCCATTGTTTCCTGATAATAATTACAAAGATTACTTATTGTTGCTTTTTAACTTTGTATTATGGGCATACTTACTGTGAAATAAAAATTCAGTGTTTCCTAAAAAACAGTTTGGCTTCCTTGAAGTTAATGTTTTTTTCATTGCAAAGGGTCTGAAATACTTGTTAATCATGGAAATCGGGTCTTTTTGTAGAAAGAAGTGTATCAAAGGTTTATCACTGTTAAACACACAGTTACAAAATTAATGTTATGTGCGTGTTAATGTTATTCTAATTTCTTATCTTTAAAATAAACAAGGCAAACCTAGCTTAGCTCCCTATAAATAGAAGGCCCTTAGGCATGCAGTCTCAAAGAGGTTATTCATAGTAATAAAATAATTAATAACACTCTAAATTTGGATTCAGTATATTAAATGTTATTCACAGTTTTAAAGTATTTCACTATTAGTCAAATTGGCGAGCACAACATATTCTCACCTTTTCAACCCATTATCTTGTCACTGTTACTCTTGGGCCTGCCTTTCGAATAGCCAGGAATAGGGCCCTGCAAGCGGAGGTGTCCTGTGATATTTCTAAAATTAAATACACAGTTGCTAGTTAAATTAAGGTCTGACCTTGTGCAACTGTAATATAAGCATGCTCGACCCACAGGAAAGTATTACACGTGACTTCTCTAAAATCTCATGAAATGTAACTTCAGGTCTAGATGGCATAGTAAGATTATCTGCGTCCTCATTGGTTCAAAAAACTCTCATTAAGAAAACAAATTCTTTGCCAACTTACTCTCAATGGCTGTATTAACAAAATCTGGTAACATATCTACATAAATCAAAATAAAATAGATCTGAGGATTAGCCTTGAACTAGTCTTGGACCCTGTTACATTACATCACCAAATATTAATCACTTTCTCTGAGGATTATATGCAATGCTTTCTAGACTGACTGAGTCAACCACAGTACTTATTTAAATAGATCTAATAACTTAAAATTGGACAAATAAGCATGAAACAGAGCACCAAAGGCACTAGTAAGGCAAAGCAGAGTAACTCAAGAGTAGTATCAAGAACAGCAGTGCCCAACAAGATAAAAACACAGGCATAGGATAAGTAGGAAACCGATTTTTTTTTCCTAAAGCTAGACAGACACTAATGCAATATCTATTAATCTGACCTGGTTTTATTAACTAATTAAAGTTAAAAAAAAAAAAAACTAAAAAAGAAATACTGCAGATCATAGAATCAGTAAGGTTGGAAGAGACCTCTGGAGATCATCTAGTCCAATCTCCCTACTCAGCAGGGTCACCCACAGCATGTTAGACAGGGTTGAATCCAGACAGGCGTTGAAGATCTCCACAGAAGGAGACTCCACAACCTCTCTGGGCAACCTGTGCCAGTGCTCCGTCACTCTCACAGGGAAGAAATTCCCCCTCACGGTCAGGCGGAACTTCCTGTGCTTCAATTTTTGCCCATTGCCTCTTGTCCTGTCACATGGGACAACTGAAAAGAGTTTGTCCCTGTCCCCTTGACACCCTCCCTTCAGGTACTTACAGACATTGATGAGATCCCCTCTCAGTCTTCTCTTCCCCAGGCTGAAGAGGCCCAGCCCTCGCAGACGTTCCTCATAGGGCAGGTGCTCCAGCCCTCTGATCATCTTTGTAGCCCTACGCTGGACTCTCTCCAGTAGCTCCATGTCTCTCTTGTACTGGGAAGCCCAGAACTGGACACAGTACTCGAGATGAGGCCTCCCCAGGGCTGAGTAGAGGGCCAGGATCACCTCCCTCCACCTGCTGGCAACACTCTTCCCAATGCAGCCCAGGAGACCATTGGCCTTCTTGGCCACAAGGGCACATTGCTGGCTCACGGACAACTTGTCATCCACCAGCACTCCCAGGTCCTTCTCTGCAGAGCTGCTCTCCAGCAGGTCAGCCCCCAGCTTGTACCGGTGCCTAGGGTTATTTTTCCCTACGTGCAGGACTCTGCACTTGCCCTTGTTGAACCTCAGGAGGTTCCTCTCCGCCCAACCCTCCAGCCTGTCCAGGTCTCTCTGAATGGCAGCACAGCCCTCAGGTGCATCAGCCACTCCTCCCAGCTTGGGATCATCAGCAAACTTGCTGAGGAGGCACTCTGTCCCCTCATCCAGGTCATTGATGAAGAAGTTGAACAGGATGAGAACCAGGACTGAGCCCTGGGGGATGGCACTAGCCACAGGCCTCCAACTAGTCTCCGCACCACTGATGACGACCCCCTGAGCTCTGCCTTTCACCCAGTTCTCAATCCACCTCGCTGTCCACTCGTCTAACCCACACTTCCAGAGCTTCTCTAGGAGGATGTTATGGGAGACAGCATCAAAAGCCTTGCTGAAGCCAAGGTACACAACGTCCACTGCTCTGCCGTCATCTACCCAGCCAGTCATTCCATCAGAGAAGGCTATCAGATAGGTTAAGCAGGATTTCCCCTTGGTGAATCCTTGCTGGCTACTCCTGATCACCTTCTTTTCCTCCATATGCCTGGAGATGACATGCAGAAGGAGCTGTCCCATCACCTTTCCAGGGATGGAGGTGAGGCTGACCAGCCTGGAGTTGCCTGGGTCCTCCTTCTTGCCCTTCTTGAAGGCTGGAGTGACACTGGCTTTCTTCCAGTCCTCAGGCACCTCTCCAGTTCTCCAGGACCTTTCAAAGATGATGGAGAGCGGCCTGGCAACAACATCCACCAGCTCCCTCAGCACCCGTGGGTGCATCCCATCCGGGGCCATGGATCTGTGGATGTCTAGCCTGCCCAGAAGGTCTCTAATGCTATCCTCCTCAACCAAAGGAAAGTCTCCCCTTCTCCAGACTTTCTCCCTCATGTCCAGGCTGCAGGAATCATGAGGGCTGCCCTCAGCAGTGAGGACTGAAGCACAGAAGGCATTCAGTAATTCTGCCTTCTCTGTATCCCTTGTCACCAGGGGCCCCGCCCCATTCAGTAGCGGGCCCACATTTTCCCTGGTCCTCCTCTTGCTGCTGATGTATTTGAAGAAGCCCTTCCTGTTGTCCTTAACATCCCCTGCCAAACTCAATTCCAACTGGGTCTTAGCCTTCCTCGCTGCATCTCCACATACTCTGACTTCATTCCTATAATTCTCCCAAGTAGCCTGTCCCCTCTTCCACAGTCTGTGTACTTTCTTCTTCTGTCTGTATTTGGCCAAGAGCTCCTTGCTCACCCGTGCAGGTCTCCTGCCCCTTTTGCTGCACTTCTTGCTCATAGGGATGCACCGCTCTTGAGCTTGGAGGAAGTGATGCTTGAATACTAGCCAGCTCTCCTGGACCCCCCTTCCCTCTAGGGCCTTAACCCATGAGACTCCACCAATTAGGTCTCTGTAGAGCCCAAAGTCCGCTCTCCTGAAGTCCAGGGTTGCAATTCTGCTTGTTGCCTTAGTTCTTTCCTGCCAGATCCTGAACTCCACCATCTCGTGGTCACTGCAGCCAAGGCTGCCCCCAACCTTCACATCTCTAGCCAGCCCCTCTCTGTTGGTAAGGAGAAAGTCATGCAGGAAAAATAGAATTATCTATATCAAATTGAATAGTCACAAACTGAACATAACAAATTGAAACAATAAACTTGTCCTCAATTGTTCTAATCAAATGAAATTTTTAGACTGTGAACTCTGAGGAGCTGACATAAACAGGCAGATACTTATTGCAATAAATGTTCAGAACTCTACTGCTTCTCTGTGCCCCATGCTTTGTTTGCATTTGTAGAACTATGAAACTGTAAGCCTAAGCAGAGCACTAAATGCATGTCACCTTTGGGCATAAGATCAATAAAACAATTTAACGCTAATAAATAATATTCACTTCAACTGCTTTTGTAAGTGTGTAACTGTGAGATGCCTCCAAAACAAAACTGTCAATAGAACAGAAACAAACAGAAGCAGTGCTGAAAACCTACTCCACAGCTGGCTAAGAAATAACACATTTTTATATATTAAAAAAAATATATATAATATATACAATTATATAAAAGGTACATGTATGTATATTATTTGTGTGTGTGTGTACATACATACATAAAAACACAGATGTTTTAATTGCTTACCTTTAGCTCTTTCATTTCCATTACATCAGCAGGACACTACTAGAAGTAGTACAAATCCATATTACAAGCATAGTATTATTTTGCTTTTCAAATTGTTTTCAATACTATTTTGTATTGTTATGTAAACAGCGTGTGATTCTGATCTTACATAGCTATTAGGCTTCAATCCATCAGTCAATTATGTTTCATACATGTAAAGCCAGAACAAATGAAATAAGACTCTTGTCCAGATATTCAATCATATGGCAATTTTCAAGACTTCACATTGTGAGATAAACTCATTGGTGAGACAAAAAAGGGAAGAGAAGTCACAGCTATAGCAAGACCTTCTTAGGGTGCCTACACACTAGGTACTGAGAACACATAGGATTATACTCCTAATGGCATCCCCAACGTTAAGACAAGTAATAAACTGTAAAATGCTATGCAGGTTTTTCTTTCAAGCCTGGTAATTATTGTATGTCACTCTGATAATACTTACGCACTTATGGTCTGGGAGTTGTTATATTTTAAAATACATAAACTACCTTTTGAAACATGGTTTAACATTTTAAGGAATTTGTTACTGAAACACTTCTGGGTTTCTGATAGATTTTATCAACCATCTTATCAATATGTCTTAATACTTTTATCAACTGTTTTATCAGTATGTCTTAATAATTTGTATTCTGTGCTAGGATGTGGCAGGGACACCTGTCTGCTCAGGTTGTCTAAACAGATGATTAAAACTAGTATTTGGATGTAGCTAATTGGGCTAAGGAGGACCGCCAACCACAGAATAACTTCTGCTGCGGTTGGTTATGAATCATGTACTAATCTGGTTGAAACACCACAGAGAATGGAAAAATACAGAGATGGCCCAATAAGAAGGCCTGAAATTTTTAAAGAATTTCACTTTGAACAGACAGATTCCCCGCTTCTCAGAAAGGCCATGTTCAGAAATCTCAGACCTCTTTGATGCAATTCCAAAGAACACTCAAGCATGGAGAAGCACAGACAGCACATTCTAATAGTAACTTTGTCAATCAGTTTGCTTCAATCATGCACCTCAGGTAGCCCATGTCTTATTAAAAGACTGATTTTCAGTGAACATTTTGTGGTAGTCTGTAAGCTCAGTTTGTTTTGTTTTATCAGTTACAGGGGAAAGAAAATAGAGCTTAAAAGTAGACCAAAAGAATTATACAGAAAAAATTATACAGAATAAATACAATAGGAACAGTTACAGCAAGTCCTACTGTGCAAAATTTACCCTTTAAATAATCAGCTAGATCATTAAGATAATTCTTAGTACAGTGCCAACTCAATCTTCATCTGAACATCACATCTATCTCTACTGTTAACTTAAAATGTATTTTTATGGCTTATTTCTTCCATTCTATTACAAGTCCCTTAATTAACAAGTTTCTGTTTTTCATAGGTATTCTACATCTTTTCTGTATTTATGAACTGATTGCATTAAATCAGAAATTATTGATTTCTCACACTCTATTACAGTTAACCTTTTTGATTCTGCAATGAAATTTGCTCCTTTTTAATGCAATTTCCTAGTCACCCCAATGTCACAGCTAAAATTCATAAAATGTATATGCATTATTCATAAAATGTATATGCATCATTAAAACAATTCCAAAAGAGTTAGTAATTCTCATAAGTATTGCTGAATGGAGGTAGAAAGTTATTGACTTCAGTATAATAACTACATGTGCATACAGCCTTTAATACAAAAAGGAGAATTATATTAATAATCTAATTGTTTACAGGCATATGTCTCATTTGGACCCTATATTGGACTCTATTCCCAGAAATGGAAAAAGTTTACTGTTACACATTGCATCAGTAATTATCAGCAAGGTCTTTATTTTGACATGTATGTTGCAGAAATCTAGAACTTACTAGATACTTCTGCAAAGCCTAGGTACTTGTGTGTTTCTTGAAAGAATGACAGAAACTGAAGCATATTGAAATCTCATCAACTATATCAAAACCTCACTTTGAATGAACTTATGCCCCTAAGCGTTTAAGAAAAATCATACAGACTGCTTTTCAGCAGCTGAAAGGCTTAACTGTCCTTTTATTTGCAAAAGCAAGCTTTGAAATTAATTTCAAGTTGTACTAAGCTTGGATACTGAAGGAACATTGCAAAATGTTTTGCCAAAAAAAATGCCAGTGTGTGATCCCACAATAGTTCTCAGAACACATTACTGGCAGTTACAGCTAATGATTGCTTTCAACTGTCACCAGTGATATAGAAAACGCTGACTGCTTGTATAGCTACACCTTTTTATCTTTGTTTACTAGAAATAAAGTGAAAATCTAAATGCAATATGTGATTTCTGTTAAGCATTTCTAGTAACACAGCCTTCAACAAAATAGCCCTCACTCAAAAGGTGCTCTGCCAAATTTTGCTGATCCTGAGTTTCACATCTAGCAACTTCATGTAGGTATCTTCGTTAATGTGAAAACTTGTTTCCACTTGAAGTACATTGCAAAGTGCTGTGGAACTGCAACACCTACACAACATAACGCGGTACTGTAACCCTCCCCCCTTTAAAAGCGCTGGGTCTGAGAACTCGGGCTGCCTTCAAACCGGATGCCTCCCGAGCCCTGACTGCCTTTCGGGCCGTGGCTCTGGGAGAGCAAGTCTGCCAACCTCCCCCCACACGCAGAGCAGGACCCTGCCTGCGGCCACGGCCACGGCCACGCCAGGCCAGGCCAGGCCAGAGCCCCTGCCCGGACGGTCGCCTCCCGCTCCCGCCCCCACGCACCCTCCTCGCCCCGCGGCTTCGCACAAAGCGCCTAGGCGCCTGCCCTCTCCACAGCGAGGCAGTTTTGTTCGCACAGGAGCCCCCGCCCTGTGCCGAAGGGAGCCGCCGCGCTGGGCACCGCGGAGCAGTGCGGCGCCCGATGCGAACCGCCCGCGCCGCATCCCCCTCCCCTCCCCTCTCACAACTCTGCGCGTGCGCACAGACTACCGCGTGCGCACAGCGCATGCGCTGATGTTTAATCCCGTGTATCCTGGCGCGCGTGCGCACCTCCGAGCCAACGGGCCTGCCGCTTTGCTCGCCGCCCGGAGGAGGCAAGAGCTGGTGCTGCTGCGGCGCATGCGCAGTCTGCCGTCCTTCGCCATGTCCTCCAGCCGGCGAGCACAGGTGCCCGGCGCGGCGCATGCGCGCGGCCGCCGGCGGTGTGCGGCGCAGCGCAGCCATGGCGGGGGCTCTGAGGAAGGTGAGGCGCCGCGCCGCGGGGTCCGTGTGCCAGGCAGCCTGCTGCTGCCGCCTCGTCCTGCGGGCAGTTTCCCCCGCTTCTCGGGCGGAGCCGGTGGCCGGTGGGGCGCGCAGGGCCGGGTTCCCGTGATGGCCTTGGCGAGCTGCAGCAGCCCGAGCTCACCCCGGCAGGCCCCGACCGTTAGCGGGCGTGTGGGGTTGGGGGAGCGAGGTGAGGGGGCCCGCGGTCACGTCACCAGAGGCCTTGTCTAGCTGCTCGGTAACGGGAGCTGGCCCTCTCTTCGCCCTCTCCTTTCCCTTCCTGTGCGTGACACGAAACACCACAAGCTTAGGGAGTTAAAGGTGCGTGGCGATAGAGGCACTCTTTTCGCAGGAAGTTGTGAGGCGGGTACGAGGGGGAGCCAAGCCGAAAGAATCAAATAGCACGAAAATAGCTGCTTTGGTATATTAAACGCTCCTTTTTATGCTCTCTGTACAGACTACTGGGCTTGTAGGATTAGCTGTGGCTGAAAATCCTCACGAGGTATGTTGCAAATTATTCTGTATTTAACTGAAACTGAGGGGCAAAGCAAAAGGTTGTTTTGTTGTTGTTGTTGTGTATGCAGGTACACTGAGTCCCTTAAAAAGATGACAAATTAAATGACAGGTTGTAAAAGTGATCCAAAAGGATAAAGAAAGGAAAAAAAACAATTCTTAAAGTTTTAATTCAGATTGCAGGGCATTATTTCAAATACGTATTTTTGTTGCATATGCTCACTTCAAAAACCTCACTTTCTGTAAGTTCTTTTCTGATTTGCTATGTCTGTTTTTTAAACATCTTTTATAGTCCTCCAATTCAAACACAATAAATAAATCTTTGAATCCAGTCCTTTATAAATATCATTACTTATAAATATCATTGTGTATAAATATACACAAGCATACATTTTTTTCCCTACCTCACTATTTTTTTTTCCAGTAAGTACTTAAATAAGTTAAATCTCATCTAAGGGGATGGAGTAATTTTACGCGATAGACACGTTACTCAGAGGTTAGCCGTTTAATGGAAAGTCAAATCTAGGCCCTGTGATGGTAAGCACTGGTGAGACTGGAATATCCCATCAGTTCTTGGGGACTACATTAGTTGGTTCATAAGCAATTTTGTTACTTTCTTATTGCCTTCTTGGGACAAATATGTTAGCCACATCTTACTTGTTCATATAGGAGATATGAACTTTGGAAGGACTTCTGCATTTTTTTTGTTTTCTTTTTGCTTTGAAATTTCAGGCTATGCAACAATTTTATTTAAAGTACACTTCTACCACCGATTTTTAGAAATAGTGCCAGAAGGTACTATTATAAAAACTGTTACTGTTCTCTATAAATGATTCTGGTTTAGTCTGTAGGCTTGTTAGATGCCTGAGTGAACTTGCTAAACTTTTGTTTTTTTCAGGGTTTTAGGGTCCTGAGTAAGGAAATCATCATTTCATTTCCTATTGTTTATATTTCTCTTTACTGCAGTATTCTGCTTCTGTTTCTTATCCTTCTTATAGGAATTCCATTCCTTTTCAGTTAGATAACTGTTACTAAGCCAACGGATGTCCCAAAAACTGCAATTTCATCTTGATCTTGATATGTCCTTTATCATTGCATTTAAATACAGCAATAAAATGAGTTCAGATTTTAGTTATATTTGTGAACTTTGAACCTCGCACTAGCACCAGGAAAAAAAATCCACCAAAAAAATATAGTTATACTTTGATTTTATGTGCATCTTTTTACCTTCCCACGTAATTTTTCTCAAACTAATTGTTCGGAGTTGAATTTGTTCCATTTGTGGAAAGTATGGTTAATACTAGAAATAAAGATTTACAGTTTCAATTTTGTATCAGATATACTTCAAATTACAATACCATTTTATTTTTTGAGGAAGCTGCAGTGATAACTTCTCACTCCTGATAAATCCCAGTCCAGCACAAGAGCTGTATGATTCAGACTTGTTTACTGTGTTATTTCACACATTTCAGATCTGAATACCTTCAGTACTTTATATTTTGCGTATAGATATTTAAGTAGGTTAAGTAGGTGAGGTAATTAAATAAGTCCGGTTTCATATTTTAACCATATCCTGTGATCGCTTTAGCGCCTGCGAATACTGTACACAAAAATTCTTGCTGTCCTTCAAAACATTCCCAAAGATGCAGCATACAGGAAATACACCGAGCAGATTGTAAATCAGCGAATTAATTTGGTGCAAACAGTAAGTACAGTACTATTTCATAAAATACTATACGTGAAAAGATTTTAGCATGTGAAGAGTGACTTCTGAAATGACTGTCTGTTTTCCAGGGGTATAAGCAACTTTAAAGTATCAATTCAGGCCCCAATATATTTTTGTTATTGAATAGAATATTTTTGATGGTATATTTAAAAATATATTTTCTGATAACTGACACTTTCTGTGAAAATTAGAAGAAAACATTTTCTGAAGATTTGTAGAATAGTGGTGTTTCCACACGCTTGTACCAGAAAATCCATGTGCTGTTAGCACAATCTGCACATTTGACATTTTTAAATGCTTATTGGGTACAGTAAGCTATGTAATACTAGTGTTGTATTTAAGGTGATTACTGGAAGGTTGCATATCATTCTCCCCAAAAGATTAAAAAAAAAAAATCTTTCAAGATGCATACTGCAGCTCTTCGCTGTTCCTTTAGGAATCATAGAATTGGAAGGTTGGAAGGGACCTCGGACCTCTGGAGATCATCTAGTCCAATCCTTAGCATAGCCCATATGGGGATTGAACACACAACCTTGGCATTAGCAGCACCATGCTCTAACCAACTGAGCTAAACCTGCCCTGAAAATGTCATTGAATTGTACTGCTTTTCAGTATTTATAGTTGAGAAAATTTGACATTTTGTTTATGCTAAGAAAAGTGTGTGAAATTTTGATGATGATGTAAAATGACAGAAGCCAGCTAGTTTGGTAGTTTTTAGGAAGACTAGAGTGTGATCTATTTAAATGGTTTCTTTCATGCTGTATCTGTGCTTTCTACTTCTAAGTAAAACTAAATGCCTGTATTTGAATACACAGGAAACTGATGTGCAAAAACTACAAGACAAACTGAACAGTGGTCATATAGAAGAAGTCATTGTGCAGGTAAAACTGGGGAAACTTAAGATTAGGCACAAGTGGGTACAAGCGTTTTCCAGTGTTGCTTTGGCTAACTAGAAAATTGGCAGTTTACCCTACCTTACTTTTCTATAAAACAAACAAAAATATTTCTGAAGAAGCTGAAAATTAACTGTGAAAGGGATGATCATGTTGAAAACTAACACAATTAATGTTTACCATATTAGTAAAAAATATATTCTTAACTTGCTTACACTTAATGGAAGGGGCAGATGATTGAATGATATTAGATGATAATCTAGATAGACTGGGAAAATATCAGGGGTGAAGAGGTTTATTGTGAAGCAGTCATTGGGAATGACTAGACTGTCCATGTGAGCATCTGAGGGTCACCTGATATGTTAAAAATCAAAGGGATCTGGGCTTGTTTGTTTGTTCATTTTTAGGATAAAATTTGAATTAGTCACTGACTGTGGTAGGTGGTGGCATATCGTGGTGGCATATCACTAATGTGATGAACTGAAATAATTTAATACTTTGAGTGATATATAGTGTTAAAGAACTTGTGTATGGTATTTATTGACAGGCTGAAAACGAGCTTTCCTTGGCAAGAAAAATGATACAGTGGAAACCATGGGAGCCTCTAGTTGATGAACCTCCTTCTGACCAGTGGAGATGGCCAATATAATACTCAAAATGGTGCAACTTCTTGAAATTGAAAAAAAATTAAATGTGATCTTATGTTACTGACAATTATCTTTAAATTAAATAACTTAATTAAAATGCTTTGTCTTAATATTCACTTATATTTAGCAGTCTCAAGACTGCTTCCAGTATCTTGCAAAAATGTTTTAAGAATATTCTTTTCAGCTGTTCTACAACCATTACTTTGTTTCCTTTTGTCACTTCCTGATTTACAGGCTATTTGTACCTAATTCTGAGCTGCACAACTTTTCTTGTCTCTTCAACAGAACAAAAATGGTTTTGCAAAACATTTTTAATGTTTTAAAATCACTGTACAATGTCAACTATCATATGACTAGACTGTAGTATCATTGGGCATTTTAAGAGATGAAAAGTGTCTCAATTGACAGTTATTCTTATAATCTGTATTTGCATGTTAACAAATATAGATATGATAGATGATTGGAAATCAGAGTTGTAGAAAGATGTGATCCTGTCCTTTTCTCATACCTCTGCTTGTGTATGTCAACTTCATACAGCTAGTATAGTGTCTCTGTGACCATGCAGCCACTAGGCTCAGGTTTCTGATGTGAATCTTACCAAAAATAACAATATCTTTTAGTTTTCAACTGGATCACTTCCTTGATGTGGCTGACTTCACTGGCCATATAACACTAATTTAAACACTAATTCTGGCAGAGGGAAAGTAGGAAGAAGACCCAGTATGAAAGAGGGAGGGACTAACTCTTTAGGTGACAGCAGGGATAGAGATTTCTTGATCAGCAAGTAGGCTACCACAATTAGTGTAATATGGCACAAGCCTAAGTGCTGCTATCCTTTTATATGTATAGAATTTGATTTTATAAAGAATTGGTATATAAACATGCATTTTTCTAGATTTATTTGTGTATCATGGATCTTTGAGCTGAAATATTACCTTCTAATAAGAAGGGGAAAAGTAGATCTTATTTGGCACATCTGGCTAGGTTCTTCTTTTAAACATTTAAACAAAAACAGTATATATCCCTCCTCTGAAAACTTTTGTTTACAAATCTAAACTTACAGGCACTGATTAAAAATATTCAAAGCAGAGCTAAGAATAGTGTGCAATTTGCCTTTGTTCATATTTTTCAGTGCCATCAATAAAGTTGTTTTTGCAAATTTTAAAGATAATAAAAATGTATCTGTATGAGAAAAATCTATATAGAGTGTGTTAAAGGTTAGCAAAGTGCCACTACACTTAACTATGTAACATTTTTGGTAATAGCTATTTTTTGTTGTAGGTTAGGACTTAATATAGACCAAATGAAAATGAGAATTTACCTTTGCAGAAGCAATGAAGCTATAAAGCTGAATAAGTTACCTAGGAAATATTATTCTGACTTCTTACTGCTGTTTAACCAGGAAAGTTTTGTACTTTTTTGGCATTTTTCAAAGCCAATCTGCAGGCTTTCAAAAAGTGAATCTGTTTGAAGGAAATTAAAGTATATGTGGGTATCAACTGAAATTTGTTTAAAAAACAACAAGCTTTTTTAAACAAAGATACCACAAATGAGGACATTCTAAAATATGTTTTGTCTTTCATTAATGAGTACCAAGGATGCCTGATCTGATAAGAAAACTGATGCTGGCCAGGGAATACGTTAAAATGAGGTATTTCTTCATGCATGTTGTGATTATGGTAAACCTCTCCCTTTGTAGTTAATGCAATATTAAGACTTCATTTGCTGAACTGACTTGTTTAAAATGAAGCATTTAGCATTAATGCTATGCTTAACAGAGTACTAAAGCCAAAAGTTAGGAGTTACTATTAAAATTATCATACTGCTAGTTTGGTCCTTTTTTGCATCTACTAAACAATTAGAAAAGTAAAACAGCTGTGGTAGCTAAAACGGTTTTTTTTTTTTTTTAGTTTCAATATAATTGCTTATAGACAGATACTAATACAGTAGTTCTGAGGATTTGATAATCTTCCTTGTACTTAAGGAACTTGTGACATGTTACTGGTAGTTACCTTCCATGTTACTATTTCATTAGAAACTTGGTATCTGGCATTTGTGATGGCACATCAAATGTTATAATTTGAAAAAGTCATTGTTTATTTTTTTATCTCATCTTAGTTGCTCAGATACAAACAGTGTGAATATGTAAGAGCATATAAACGTTTCCTATATCAGGACTTAAATTCCAAATGTGAGGATTCTTCCTCATTTGAATGATGACCCTGAATATTGCTAGAAGGTAGTCCTCATTGACTTTGATTTATCTGATAGGTTGACAAAAGGACAAACTATAACCTTGTAGCTTTAAAGCTATTTTGTTATGGTTCTTGTAAGATGATCATCTTTATTAGTTCTCTCCAGTGCATTAAGCAGTTGCTGGTTTGTTCTTATTAAAGCAAAAGGCAGGAGCAATTGGGAGGCCTCTTTTGGTTGGAGTTGTGATTTATATTTGGTAGGCATCAGAGGATATCTGTCTTGCAACATTCAAGAAAGCAGGGTCAAATATGTCTGTATGTAGAACAGTGAAATTTGACTTAATTCATGGGATTGCTCACACAGATTCAAAAAACATAAGAGAAAAAGAAATCTTCTATATTGAAAAGTTTTAACCTTTCTGTGAAGAATTCAATTTTTCTAGAGAAAACCTGTGTTACCTTCTTGTATTTTAAGACATTCATGTTAATGAAATACTCAAGGCAGTGTTCCCTGCTTAGGGCAGCCTTAGCTGTGCACCCAGTGCATGTGTATTACAATAGTATTCTCAGGTACAGGTAGCTAACTTTGCATAATTGTTATGCATTTTCAGGAAATTTTGTAAATTATTTAAAAATAAGAGCCTCCCAAATATTATAAGTGTCAAGATGAAGGGGACAGTCTTTAATGATTGATATATTGGACTTACATCTTTTCAACATTAAAATAAAATTTTATTTTATTAGTATATGTATTGACAACTAGACATAGACTCCTTCCAGACTGAGTTTAGTAGCAAGTTAATTTAAAAGATTTATGATTTTTTTTGTCTTGTGTTGTAACGGCTATTGGTTTACCTGTGGTATCATTAATATTAATGATTAATTGCATCTTTATATGATATTTTATATAATCAAGGCATTAGAGGAGTAAGACAGCAGAAAATAGATCATAGAATCATAGAGTTATTGCAAAGAAAACTCAGTACTATCATTCTACCAGAAGCCGCAGGTGGCTAATAGATCATAGAATCAGTAGGGTTGGAAGGGACCTCTGGAGATCATCTAGTCCAACCTGCCTGCTCTGCAGGGAAACGACTGGCCCATACAGGGATTGAACCCACGAGCTGGGTGTTATTAGCACCATGCTCTAACCAACTGAGCTAAACCTAACCCCTGAAATTATAACTAGTTTAAGTTACCAGTTGCTTTTATTGATATATTCCTCTAGCAACTATTTTCACAGCATTCTTTAGCTTTTTTTTCTGACTGATATTATTACTGTAATTACAAAACTCTTAAACTTTTGAAAATTTCAGATAGACTTTTTTCAGCCTTGACAAAGGTAAAAGCTGGCCTCTTCCAAGATGAGGCCACTAGATGGCATTCCAGAGGAGGACAAAAATTAACAAATACAATTTTTCAAATGAGAAATATTAAAGGATTATAAGCTTAGATGAAAGCGAATGATGTCAAATGAGAGATGAAGATGAATGGTTGTAGGTAACAAATACTGAGTTGATGTGAGAAGAAGCAAACAAAAATATGAAGTCTAGCATGAATTATATTGGCATATAATACTTGAGAAAAAGAAAGCTCTCAAAGTATGGTAAAAACTGTTGGGATTCTTTCTACTCTTTCATAACTGAAATATTAGCTGAACTTTGTTCTTGCTCCATTTTTCCATATTTTTTCCATTTTCTCCATTTCTAAAGCAGTATTTGTCATATGACTTAACAGTTGTCCTGTAAGTTTGTGAGTTATATTGCAAGGGAAAAGATCTTTTTTTTTTTTCTTGGCCCATTGCTGCTGAAATTTGATATCTGGTATTTTAAAACTGAGTTTCACTGCTCAAAAGCTTTTTCACTTTTTTTTTTCCTTTTCTCAAATGTGTCCTCACTAGAGAGTCTGATACAAAGTTATCCTGAAGCTATCCTGAAGGCATTTTTTTGTAAGTGTATTATCTAATTTGTATTCTCAGCAATTTCTCTTGTCTAAAAATGTTTCTTCCATATGACCCCAAAATAGGATAATTTTATAAACCTTTCTATCCAGAACATGCTGCATTAGCCTACAAAAATGTTTTGATTTAGGAATCAACTTGAGTTTTCAAAAGGTCCTACCAAATGCAAACTCTAGGAATTGCAATTTTTCAGCTTTCTGAGCTTTTTATCAAATTCTTAATGCATTATGTTTTATTTTCATTATTATTGGCTAAATTGCTATTTGTTTTAATTATCTTAGAAAGCATAAGTTCATCACATCTGCTACATAAGATTACTAATTTAATAATTGATTTTATGTTGTAGCATCAATATTGAATAGTCACTGAGACTGAAGGGATAAAAGACAATAGATAAAAGTTTTGAGATAATATCAGTGTATAGCCTTTGTAAAATGTTTCACCCTTGTTCCTGGCTAAGTTAAAAATATATCTTTGCCAAGAAAGGAAACGAAGTAATTTTTACTATGTCTGTTAACTCTGTAACTATATATCTGATACTTAAATCCACGCAGTAGCAAGGAACAGTACACACATATTTTACAGGCAAGAGAGAATCTATATTAGGAGTACTATGTTGCAAGTAATTTATTTTAAGATGAATATGGCGGCAAGGCATAATTTAGACACTGATTGTAATGATTTTGCTTGACTTTTCTCTATCAACCATACTGGAAGTATGTGATGAAGGAGAAGATTATGATTATCTGCTATAAGGTAAATCACTACAAACCCTAGAGTTAAAATTTAAAACACATTGAGATCTTCCAATTAAACTCATTATATGAATAAAAAAGAGCATATCTCTAGGATAAGACCTAATAATACAAGAGATGGAGCTTGTTAAGCCAAAAAAACAACTTCAGATTGCCATGTAACTGGCAATTTGTTATTCTCTTTTTTTACTCTTTTTATTACTCTTAATTTACTGTTGCTAGTACCTGAATTGTGTTCTGAACAGGACATCGTTTTCATCTTTGACATGAGAGTTTCCGATGATTTGTATTGGAAGGAAGATGAAATGAAGGCTTCTTTCTATTTACAGTATATAATTATTTATTTACAAGGAAATGAAAATTCACTTTTCCAAACTGAAAGTGAGTTGGAATATATAATCAAGTTGATAATATGCTAGTGACAGAGCAGACAGCTTTCTATAGAGTTACTGCTGGTACAGTGGTCCTGTTCTGCTCGAGTGCAAGTTCAAGCCAGGTCTTAGAACCATTTCTGTCCTTATGATGATGCTATTACATGGCATGGGGATGTAATTTCAAGACTTTAAACATACAACTTTTTTTTTCAGATTCCTCCCAGAGTCTGGTGACACACAGCTCTGTGTTTTGCCTCTAAAATGGTTGGTTGTGAAGTCAGCTGAGTCTCAATTTTCTTGTTGCATGCTGAAATGCTCACAGGAGTTGTCTCAGAAATCACACATCAAACCCCAGGAAATTCATTTTCAGATCTGCCGCTCAGCAGTCTCAACCCGCACGCCAGGTCTGCAGACTTCGCAAGGCGGCGGAACACTGTGTTGGGCCGGACGCACTAGGCGTAACTAAGTGCTGAAGTACGCTAGAGGATGATGGGGTTTACAGCACGGGGTATCGCCATTCCTTCAAAACTGAAAGCATACTCTGTAATAACCACTAAAGAGTTGCAGGCATTGACGCTGCAGGTGCAATTCCAGCTAGTATGTGCAATATAACACACCTACTGAGCTCAAAAAGCGCCAACGGCCGGAGCTTGCTAAGAGTTCACTTTCACCTCCCCGTAATTACAACGCCAGGTGTCGGGGGCAGGGGCTGGATAGCGCCGGGCGCCGACAGTAACCTTAACCCAAGCAGGCAGGTCAAGAGCGAGGGAGCGACCCGCGCCCCCCCCGGCGCTCCGCGGCGCCCCGGCGGGCGGTGGCTGCCCGGGCGCTCAGTGCGCACGCGCGCGCCGCCGCCGCCGCCGCCGCCCTGGCTGCCGCGGGCTCCGCGAGACGCTGCGAGGCCGCGGGTTGCTATAGCAACCGCCGCCGCGGCGGGCGCGGCCGCTCCGCAGAGTCGCCGGGAGCGGAGAGGAGCGCGGCGCGGCGCGGCGGGCGGCCTGGCCGCGGCTGCGCCGAGGGGCGACCCGCCGCCGGGCCCCTCCGGTACGCCGCGGGCCGCCGCGCTGTGCGGGGGGTCCCTGCCGCCGCCGCGGCCCGGAGCAGGCCTCTGCCGCCACCGTGTGTCGCCTGGGCGAGGCCCCGCGGGCGCCCCCCGGCTTCGCCTTCGGCCTCCCGCGCGGGGCGCCGCGGAGCGCCGCGCCGCGCCGACGGGGCGGGCTGCGGGGAGCCTTGCGCGCCGCTGCGCGAAGTGGGGCGGGCGGCGAATGTTGCCTACCCGCGCCACTGGTGACAGCTCTGTTACCGCCTGGGCTCGAAGCCGCGTGGAACGGGCTGCCTGCAGCGGACGGTGCGTTTGCCTTAGCTGTGCTCCTCGTGTTACGAGGGACTTCCTGTTTTCTGTTTTAAGTACGAGATTTAGATTCAGTCCGCGTCATTTTAGTTGCAGAGCAGAAAATACGAAGTGATTGCTCAGTAAATTTATCCACACGCACACACCCCTATTATGGTGACTACCATGGGCTGTTTTGCTTGCTACACACTGGTGAGAAGGTGGTGGTAAGTGTTTTGCATTTGCTGGAAAGTAAGACCTCAGACTATTCTAAATAGATGGGAACTGATCTAAAAAAATGTCTCTGGAGACTGTGATGCGTATGCTTGGGAGTAAAGATGTACTAGCATGCATCTTAAGTAATAATAAATGATAAAATAAATACTGTACTTATTCTTGCAGAAAGTTTAGGAATGTGCAACCTGTGATTTAGAAAATGGAGGATATGTCAGATAGCTGCAGCAAGGTAGATAAAACTGAAACATCAGATACAGACCAGCCTACTGCATTCCCCCAAAGAGAAGAGTTTGCTGACACTAATGATGTGGACCCAGCAGAGAAATCTTTGCTTTCAGAAAAAGCTACAGACACAGTGCAATCAAATGAGGAATGTGAGCAGCAGTCTGCTTTGGAGCAGCCAGATCTGGAGGAACAGGAGCGGTCAAGTATAGTGCAGCGGGAACTACCTGCAGAAGGACTAGATAATGGAGAAGAACTGATAGAGAATATTGAGCAAGGTGAATTTGAGACAGATGCCTTGAGCATCACATCATCTGATAATGCATCTCCTGTTATAATTAAAAAATATACTGCTTTACCCGAATTAAGAAATTTAGAAATGGAGCAACAAATGTCTCAAAACTTAGTACTGACGGAAGATACAGCAAGTGCCACTGTGACAGGTAAAGAATTTGTTGAACACTGAACCTAACTACTTTAAAAAGATGGGTGTTTTTTCAGCTTGACTATGGTTTCTCGCATACTTTCGCCCTTGCAATTCAGTCCAAGTTTGTATATTTTACGTAGACCTTAAAGTGACTTTTAAAATTGCCATTTAAAATAGTGCCTGAGAAGGTGAGGAATATATTTACCTCAAGTTGTGAAAGCAATTTATGGACTAAAGAATGAGATTTTATAGTGATCCTTGTTTCTGAAAGTGTACATGAGTATGTGTGTGTGTTTTGTACATGTATTTTAAAAATAGCTCATATGAGTACATGAGACAATTTAGACTGGATCATAGCAAACATTTTACCATTTTACATCTCTAGCTGCTCCTGCAATTTACCTGACACCTTTCTATTTTCCATGCCTTCTACCATTAGTCCCTTAAACACTTCAGTATTTCCTGCATTTTGTTTCTCTCTGTTTTGGGTGTTCTGCATTACTTCTTTTCAGATCAATGCCTCTTTCTAATGACTTTGGAGGTGAAGGGTAGCATATCCTATTAAGCATGAGAGGGCACTGACTGAGCCTTCATATTATGGAGCTGCTGATTGTGAACTCCATACCATACCCTTAGCTGGTTTGCATTGAGATGCTCTTATTTTGAGTGGTCAGTAATCACTTCCTAGGAAATACACAAATTAAAAGGAACAGATATCAAATGAATGTCCTGTCCGTAAATCAAAAAGAAGTAACTTTTGAAGCTTCAAGTCTTCTAGTGCAGAATGTTGTCTTTGAATAAGCCCCACAAAGTCAAGTATCACATACAAGAGCGCTTTCATTCAGCCATCTGATCACGTCTAAACTGGAACAGGTTTAGGTCAGATTTTCGAAAAATATTGAGTATATAATTGAATAACTTTGATTTAAAAATCTTTATTTGCAAATACAATAAGTAAATATTTTATGTTTGATATAATATGAATGACTTTATGTAGTGACAGTATTACATTAGGCATCACTTTAAAAAAAGTGTGTGATAATAATGTGTCAGTTTTTGTGTAAACTCTTCTCAGCTCAAAAATCCATGATTATACTGTATTGCAGTGTTTCAATAAAATCATCTCAAGGTAGGTAAATTTGAAATTGTTATTTATTTGTTTTGAGAAGAACATCAGAAATTAACTTATTTTTTTTTTTTTTTTTAAGGAAGCGTGATTGAGGGTAATGAAAATGCTACAGGGACTGGGACAAAGTCTCCTGAAACTATCCAGTCTGGGGTGTTATGTCTTGATCCAGACCATTTTTTTAGGAAAGCAATTCAGCAGGAGTACCACATGCCTGATGTAATAACTGTCAAAGTACAAACAGGTAAATGGTATTTTAAAGTGTGTACTAATACATATTATTTCAGCTTGTTACTTTAAAAAATAATATTTGATCTTCCATTTTAACAGATTTTGATTCATTCCAAGATATATCTGTAAAAGTAGAAAGACCTACCTGTCATAAACCATTTCTGGGTGGATTTAAACATAGGATAACTGGAGTGGAATTTCATAATGCAGGTTCACAAACAGTACCCAAAAAACGACCTGACAAAGAGATCAAAGTATTTTGTAGGGAAACACAGGTAATCTGTTTATAGTGTTTCATTAGAATGTTTTTGCTAACTGAACAGAATGTCAACATTATTATTTCAAATAGGAATGAAACAATAAATGAGAAATAAGTATGCACTTGAATGTATTTAATTAGTGAATATCATTAGCGTTTGTGATTTTTGTTATAAATAGTTAATTTTACCGCTTATTGTAATGATAAAAATCTCTGCATGTTTTGTTATTATTTAACATACATTTTTTTCCAGACCGTTTTTGAAAAAAATAAGCTCCAACAAACAAAAAACACTACGTCCACACAGATGACTAAAATTGGCCTTTATGTGTCAAACATGACTGACAAATTAATAAGACCTGGAAAGTATGTTACAGCAGATGAATATCATAAGCGTAGACTTGAAGCAGTAAGTTTTTACGTGTTTGAAACTATCAGTAAAGCCTGCTTAAAGTTTAAAATAGCTGCTTAATCTTCGCATTTCTTTTTTGCTGTGATGTGTAGGAGGCATGTGTCAGCTCATTTACAACATTAATAATGTTTTTAGCAACATTTGGGAATTGTACATTTTTAAATATTAAGAATTCTGAATTTAAACGTAAATTTCTGTATACAACATTAGGGATTTAAAAGGTAAACTTGTTCCTAGCCCAAGCATGCTTAATGCCATGAATGACCTCATATAGATAGAGCCTGAGATAGACCTCATTAGATGAACATTTAGGAGACTTGGATTCAACTCCTGAGTGTTTTTTTTAATAGGCCTGGTAGGTAACATTAGGCAAACTAGTTCTTCTGCTGGTGTGCAAGCTTTGGCATTAAGGTAGAACCTCCCTGTAGTGGGTAGAACCCACTCTGTGGGTTTTTTGATTGAGAGTTTTCTGGGGCTTTGAACCACTTCATGCAGGCTCCCTGTATAGTCAGGGTGCAGAGGTCACCATGTAGGCGTTCTGTTCTGAATTGCTCTTTGATAACTTTCTATTCAGTGACTTCACATGTAACTTAAGTACTTCTTATCACCATGTTAGACTTTGCACCTGCATCTTAAATATTCTAGTTCTTAATTTGGATGCTTAAAATAGGCAGTCTGAATCTAGCTGTCTGTGCATTGGTTTCCTCAACAGTTGAAGTGGGATAATTGTATTGATGTGGTTGGCAAGGTGCTTTGACATCTCTTGATTAAAAGCTTTCTGTAAGAACTAGATATTCTTAATTACTTGGTTAACATCGTCTGACAGCAATAAGCATCTTGTACAAATAGACCTGAATAGGTAAGTGCTTTAGTATGATCATTAGTGCCACTTACTGAAATCATTAATGCTTTAATGTCACTACAGTGTTTTTTTTTCTTTAGTTTTCACTTGAAAATCAAACATTTTGTAAACAGATTCTAAAATACTTCTTCTCATCACCGTGGTCTTGTAAAACCAGGCTCTGCTTTCAGGTTTTAATGTCATCTCTACTGTGAAGTCTTCTGTATTTATTTCTTCATTGTAGAAACAAATGCAGGAATAAGTCTTGATTGTTGATATGTAGCATTCTAAACTTACTTGTTACAATGTATCTATGTCAAGATGTACAGCACAACACAGAGACATCAGCTTGATATTGATCCAAGTTGATGGATTTGTACAGTGCAGTGTGCTTCCATGTTGAAGTATTAACTGGAACATGCTCAAGAGAAATGTTAGGTTAATATACCTCTAGGAACAGTATAACTGTATTAGCACCGTTTAGCTAAACCGCTTGTGGTTCAGATGCTGACTTAGCTGGTGGCAGCTTAGGCCTTGGCATTGTTCTCCCTAGTGTAGTATAGACATTTCTGTAGTCTTTAATAGCCACAGCTTTGGAAGGTGTTTTTGTTTGTTTGTTTGCCTTTTAAGTGCTATCATAACAGCCTTGTTTGTGTCACATTTGTTATTTGTTTGCAAAAAAAATACAGTTAATTTCTTGTGTATATGTATTGATCTTTATTTAGAGATTTAGAAAAAAAATTGCAAGTGTGTATCTAGATTTTCATTCAACTTGTAATTACACAGTTTCATTTGTATGTCTATGACTTCTAGAAGACCAAATCGTGAGCTAAACAGTGTGCACATTAGTAGTAAAATGAGGATCTCTGCCCACAAAGCTGTCAGGAAAAGAATAATAACAGTAAGTGGCAAGAGACAGTTTTTAAGAAGATATTTGAAAAAGAAAAATGAATTTTGTTATTGCAGCTTACAGTTCAATTTTGATATTTTGAACCTACTTTATCCGCTGTACCTACTGAGTGCACTCCTGTAGTTACCTAAGAAATAAGCATGCTAGTGCTTAAACTAATGGTATGTGACTGTTTTTGTAACAGAAAAATATGTTTGAGTACAAGACAAATTTTAGAAAATGTAGTTGATTAGCTATAAAAATAGTAGGAATAGTGTACTGTTTTATTCATAATTGTTGTTGTGTTTTAAATTGATGATTCTTCTGTATTGTATCACATGTAGGTAATAGTGTTACAGACCTATTTTCGTCGTTGGCATGCTATAAATCTAGTACAAAACCTGAGGGAAAAAAAGAGGTTAAGGCTGGAATGGGAGACACAAGAGGAGTTAAACAAAAAAAAAGAGAAAGAAGAAAAACTAAGAAGTGAGCACAAGCGGAGGTTGAATCCTAAAACAAAAGAAGACTATGAGCTACTTTATCATGCTTTAGAATGTAAGTTTTTCTTAGAGGTGCTCTCAGTTCAGCAATACTTTGTTTAAAACAGTATATTTTGTTTAAAAAAAGCTTTCCTGCTTTTATAATTCTGTAGCTTCTTCCTTGAATGTTTTTGACTTACAGTGGAATTTCATTTTTAAATAATCATTTAATGTTCATATATTTCTTGAAGCCTTGTTAGCTTGTTAGGAAATAATCAGCTTATAGAGTAATGCAGATAGTTGGGCTATTTGGCAGTTGTATTACTTTCTTCAGTCATCTCTAGTGTTAAGGCCAGTTAGAAGAGAAGGACCTGTTTTTGTGTGTGTGTGTTTTTTTTTTTTTTTTTTAGAGTAATAACATTAAAAGAACTCTGACATATTTAAGTAGTTGAAAATAATGCTGTAAAAAATGATAAGGTCCATCATTCATAATTTATTATATACTGTTCTTATAGTGGATTCAGCTCTTACCCACAATTTTACAAAAGATAACTGAGGCTCTTTTGTCT
Source organism: Rhea pennata (assembly GCF_028389875.1). NCBI lineage: Eukaryota > Metazoa > Chordata > Aves > Rheiformes > Rheidae > Rhea > Rhea pennata. The sequence goes on from NC_084663.1 coordinate 24,179,725, forward strand.
GTGTTCTTTACTACTTTTTTTTTTTTTTTTTCCCTCTCTATTTCGTAGTTCACTAAACTGTGGTCAGTCCTACAGGCCATTCTCAAAGACTTACTTCTCTTAGTGGACTGAAATGTGTATAATATCGAAAAGCACCTCTGACCTTTGCTGGCAAAGTAAAATAAATACTGCAGATCATAGAATCAGTAAGGTTGGAAGGAACCTCTGGAGATCATCTAGTCCAACCTCCCTACTCAGCAGGGTCACCCACAGCATGTTAGACAGGGTTGAATCCAGACAGGCATTGAAGATCTCCACAGAAGGAGACTCCACAACCTCTCTGGGCAACCTGTGCCAGTGCTCCGTCACTCTCACAGGGAAGAAATTCCCCTTCACGTTCAGGCGGAACTTCCTGTGTTTCAATTTCTGTCCATTGCCTCTTGTCCTGTCACATGGGACAACTGAAAAGAGTTTGTCCCTGTCCCCTTGACACCCTCCCTTCAGGTACTTACAGACATTGATGAGATCCCCCCTCAGTCTTCTCTTCCCCAGGCTGAAGAGGCCCAGCTCTCGCAGACGTTCCTCATAGGGCAGGTGCTCCAGCCCTCTGATCATCTTTGTAGCCCTACACTGGACTCTCTCCAGCAGCTCCATGTCTCTCTTGGACTAGGAAGCCCAGAACTGGACACAGTAGCCTCCACAGCCCTGAGTAGAGGGCCAGGATCACCTCCCTCCACCTGCTGGCAACACTCTTCCCAATGCAGCCCAGGAGACCATTGGCCTTCTTGGCCACAAGGGCACATTGCTGGCTCATGGTCAACTTGTCATCCACCAGCACTCCCAGGTCCTTCTCTGCAGAGCTGCTCTCCAGCAGGTCAGCCCCCAGCTTGTACCGGTGCCTAGGGTTATTTTTCCCTACGTGCAGGACTCTGCACTTGCCCTTGTTGAACCTCAGGAGGTTCCTCTCCGCCCAACCCTCCAGCCTGTCCAGGTCTCTCTGAATGGCAGCACAGCCCTCAGGTGCATCAGCCACTCCTCCCAGCTTGGTATCATCAGCAAACTTGCTGAGGAGGCACTCTGTCCCCTCATCCAGGTCATTGATGAAGAAGTTGAACAGGATGAGAGCCAGGACTGAGCCCTGGGGGACGCCACTAGCCACAGGCCTCCAACTAGTCTCCACACCACTGATGACGACCCACTGAGCTCTGCCTTTCACCCAGTTCTCAATCCACCTCGCTGTCCACTCGTCTAACCCACACTTCCAGAGCTTCTCTAGGAGGATGTTATGGGAGACAGCATCAAAAGCCTTGCTGAAGCCAAGGTACACAACGTCCACTGCTCTGCCGTCATCTGCCCAGCCAGTCATTCCATCAGAGAAGGCTATCAGATAGGTTAAGCAGGATTTCCCCTTGGTGAATCCATGCTGGCTACTCCTGATCACCTTCTTTTCCTCCATATGCCTGGAGATGACATCCAGAAGGAGCTGTCCCATCACCTTTCCAGGGATGGAGGTGAGGCTGACTGGCCTAGAGTTGCCTGGGTCCTCCTTCTTGCCCTTCTTGAAGGCGCCTGGGTCCTCCTTCTTGCCCTTCTTGAAGGCTGGAGTGACACTGGCTTTCTTCCAGTCCTCACGCACCTCTCCAGTTCTCCAGGACCTTTCAAAGATGATAGAGAGCAGCCTGGCAACAACATCCACCAGCTCCCTCAGGACCCGTGGGTGCATCCCATCTGGGGTCATGGATTTGTGGATGTCTAGCCTGCCCAGAAGGTCTCTAATGCTATCCCCCCCAACCAAAGGAAAGTCTTCCCTTCTCCAGACTTTCTCCCTCACGTCCAGGCTGCAGGAATCATGAGGGCTGCCCTCAGCAGTGAGGACTGAAGCAAAGAAGGCATTCAGTAATTCTGCCTTCTCTGTATCCCTTGTCACCAGGGCCCCTGCCCCATTCAGTAGCGGGCCCACATTTTCCCTGGTCCTCCTCTTGCTGCTGATGTCTTTGAAGAAGCCCTTCCTGTTGTCCTTAACATCCCCTGCCAGACTCAATTCCAACTGGGCCTTAGCCTTCCTCGCTGCATCTCCACATACTCTGACTGTATTCCTATAATTCTCCCAAGTCGCCTGTTCCCTCTTCCACAGTCTGTGTACTTTCTTCTTCTGTCTGTATTTGGCCAAGAGCTCCTTGCTCACCCGTGCAGGTCTCCTGCCCCTTTTGCTGCACTTCTTGCTCATAGGGATGCCCCGCTCTTGAGCTTGGAGAAAGTGATGCTTGAATACTAGCCAGCTCTCCTGGACCCCCCTTCCCTTTAGGGCCTTAACCCATGAGACTCTGCCAATTAGGTCTCTGTAGAGCCCAAAGTCTGCTCTCCTGAAGTCCAGGGTTGCAATCCTGCTTGTTGCCTTAGTTCCTTCCTGCCGGATCCTGAACTCCACCATCTCGTGGTCACTGCAGCCAAGGCTGCCCCCAACCTTCACATCTCTAGCCAGTCCCTCTCTGTTGGTAAGGACAAGGTCCAGCAGGACACCCTTCCTCACAGGCTCCTCCACTATTTGTGACAAGAAGTTATCCCCAATGCATTGTAGGAGCCTCCTGGACTGTTCGTGCCTTGCTGTGTTGTCCCTCCAGCAGATGTCAGGGTGGTTGAAGTCCCCCATGAGAACCAGGGCCTGTGATCTTGAGGCTACCTCCAGCTGTCTGTAGAAGGCCTCATCAACTTTCTCTTCCTGGTCAGGTGTCCTGTAGTAGACACCCACAAGTGTCCCCCACGTTGGCCTGCCCTTTGATCTTTACCCATAAGCTCTCAACTGCCTCTTCCTCCTCCTCCCTGCCTAGGCAGAGCTCGATGCATTCCAGCTGGGCTCTCACATAAAGAGCAACTCCACCACCTCGCTGTCCTGGCCTGTCTCTCCTAAAAAGCACATAACCATCCATGGCAGCATTAATTGACATAAGAGCTTATAGGAGACTGGCATTGCAAATAAAATAAAAAACAATATAATCCTTTTTGGAAAAGCAAAAATGAAAATGAGTAGAAAGCAATGGACTTACACCAGCGTATAATAAAACTACAAGTGTTCTTTTAAAATGTCTCTGTTAAGCAAGGTACTTGCATTGTGACTTGTAACAGAGCATGTTACCTAAGGCAGCAGTGCTTGTTTAAAGCAGTTGTTACTATACTTCTGTTAGAGATTACTGTGCCTGTTGCACAGCTGGCAGAATGGATCACCTGCTTCATTACATGGACTGTTAAAGCTGTTTTTTCCATGGTAAACTGACTATAAATTTGGTGGTGTGTGCTGAGGTGGAGGCAGCAGTTTCTCACTGAGAGAGGCCTTAGGATCGTCATTCAAGAATTCCGAAGCTATATCCTAATCTTTTAATTCTGTTGCGTTTTCTGTGTGGCCTTGAATAAATCACTTCAAGTGTTAGAAATTATAAATAACTTAAAAGTAGTGCTCTTCTTTATGAAAAATTTAAACATTTTTATTGGCTTGAACTTCTGTGTTTTGGAACAGTCTCTTCATGAGGTTTACTTTTTTCTCTTTTTTTCCTTTTCTGTTTCCCTCTTTTCCCTCTTTTCCCTCTTTTCCCTCTTTTCCCTCTTTTCTGTGTGCTTTTTTCATTTTTCTTTGAGAGATGTCTAGCTTTTCACTTCTTAAGAATCTAATTCTTTTGCAAATGTATCTGATTAGGTAATCAAAAGCCAGCATACTCAGATCACCATTTTTTCCTCTCTATTTGTTGCAAGTCCTATTGTTTGGAATCGAATTTCTTCCAGTGTTTTGTTTAGGAAACTCTTCTCTGGTTAATGTTCTGTTGACTACGTGATCCACTTTCGTGTGTGTGTGTGTGTGTGTGTGTGTGTGTGTGTAGAATCTTATTTGAAGTAGAAACAACAAAGCTCACAGCTGAACTTGTGAATGAACCTGACATTCCTGATATTTTTAATTTGAAACTTGTGGTTTTATAAATGTTTCTTTTGCTTAGTTAAATACCATTGGATTCATGAATTCATGAATTCCTTTGCATGTTCAGAAATTTATTATCTAGGTGACAACCTGAGAAGCATGTGCCAGTTCAAAAGATGAGAAAGAACAAACTCCAGTGTTTGAAATCTTTTTCACATTTTGTTGTAAATAATGATCTGATCTCAATCATTGTTTTTCTTTGCTGTAGTTGACCAGTTGCTTCTCTATAGGGACATTTGTAGTCACACTCTTTATTATAATGGAGCTTAGTGATTCTATGAACTTTTTTTTTCTACCTGCAGCTGAAAACTGCTTTTACATTCTTATAGTGTCAACAGTCTACACAAGCTAAATCACTGTGACGTTAATAGAATGAGATTATTGTCCTCTAGAGAGCTGTGAAGGGTATTACCGCTGACCGCAACAGGGGGATATTATTACAGGTTCAGCTAGTACAAGCGCAAAACTTGCCTGTTGACTGTATGGTGTAAATGAGATATATCTGTACATTGAAAGTGTCTGCATCTAGAGATACTCATTATTTATTTTTAAAAGCATCAACTGTTATATGCTTCATAAAAACTGGAATAAAAAATATAATGAATAAAATCTGCATGCCTGTAAAACACAATCTAAGATGAATATTTCTAACCTGATTGTACATATATGGTCAATCAAGATGAATATGACAAATATTGATGATAATTGTGTTTGAGAGCTCTTCATTTGTGTAAGTATAAAATTGCTTACTGTATTTATTAACTTTGCCTTTGAAATTGCTGCCCTCTTCAAGCATAGAAAGCTTCATGTAAATCCATGCTATGCAGTGCTACTGTTTGCTAAACTGTTTTTATTTGAAAATATCTTGAGGTACTCAGAACTTGTCAGACAGCAGTCATATTAATACTAAAGCTTGAAAAGCCTTCAGGAAATGAACTGAAATACTTTAAAATGGAAAACATAAGGTATTGCAGATAAGAAAACCACAGACAGAAAACAAACGTTTCCCCCTCTAACTGTCCCCTGCCCTACCCTGTTCTTTCCTGATACAGGATATTAGAGATTTTTGCAGAAATGTACATTTCATACAGTTTGTTTTCTCTACACAGTGCTTTGTTTTTGTGTAACTGTTCAGAAACAATAATGACACTTTGAGATAAGATTCAGGAATGTAAAAGTTTTAGATCTTACAAAATCCCTTCTCACACTTCCCCCCAGTCCCTCCTAAAGAAAAGAAACTCTCAATGCATTTGAAATGAAATAGAGCTCTCAAAAACAAGAATTGTAATATTGTATGCAAAGAAAAATACTACTCAATAAACACAATTGTTTTATCTTTTATAATCAAGAAATGAGTATAATCAAGAAATGCTAAAACATCTGTATGTTTTTAGCATTAAGTAGCTTAAATATGTAAGTGCAGCAGATACCCATGGTTTGGTGATTTGACCATAACAGTCAGAGTGCTAGATTCTTAACAGCACGTACTGATTCATGTGCTGCTGATGTTATTATTGTATGGTTTGCATGTCTTGCACTTTCCTTCACTTGAAGGACTTAGTAGTAGAAGAAAAAAGGGAGAGTAAAGCTGACTGTCTTAATGGTTAACACACGTGAACTCCGTCCATCTTAAATGCCAAAAGAAACACTCAGTTTCTTGACTCAGAATATCTGAAACACTCAGTTTATGACCTTGAATGCTAACATTGACTGTCTAAACTTGACTAAGTTTTATCTCGATTTTAGATGACTTCAAGCTTCTTGAGATTTTACTACTCTATGCAGGGGAAAACAGTAGTATTCTAAGCACTGAATACTTGTGGTACTACAATAAGATACTGTTCTTAATTAGTTGAGATCTTCATGGTATCTTTCCTTGTATCTTTGTTAGCTATCATTTTTAGCTGTCTTTAGGAGCATAATTGTGTATACCATTTAGAGCAATTTAAAACTCAAACAGTTGTTTCTGATGCAAAATCATGAAGAAATCATTTCATCACACATCTCCAAGAACTAAATTCTTCCATCTCACATACCAAGTTCATTTTTTTCTCATAAAGTATCTCTGAGGTTGCAGCATGATTTGACAGTTTACGTTGATGTATACAAACACATACTCACAAGTTGTCTGTATATTGCAAATTTAATTTCTGTCACTTTGTGTGTCTTGAGAATACGTATAACAATCTCCTAACATGCAAGCTGGCTTTTAATTAATATAAAAAATAAAATATATTATTTCTTAAATATTAAAGTAGATATTTCACTTGAAAATACCTTCTTGAAAAAAAATACTCAAAATATTTTTATCTATAGTGTGGAGGCAGGAGGAGATTGAACGGATTAACAGAACTCTTACTGGAACTGAAAGAAAGGCAGCCCTTTGTGGACTTCTAGAGCAAGAGGCACAGCTGATTGCTTCCATTGGGAGATACAAAGTAGATGCAGATGAGGAGAATCGACAAAAAGCAGTACTACACTTTCTGGATAAGGTCAGTGAAGTAATTTTAGGCTGAACATAAACAGTACCAAAGAACAGGAATATAACAGACACCTGCCAACTCTCTGACAAAAGTCTGTCTTTTAGCTTTATCGGTTAATCATGTGAATGCAAAATTTATCTGTAGTTTAATTGTCTTGGTTTTAGTCATGTCAATATGACTCAATGATTTATTTTTCTAAGCTGAAAATTTTCTGTCTGTGTGACAGATTATTGAAGGAAGGTAAGAACAAGTGCATCATTAAGGCTGTCATCTGATTTTAACATAGACGCAACTAGTTACATACTTAATATAAAAATTATCACCAAGTGGATAATTTTACATTATGTAACTATTGTGCATGAAAGAATTGATTCTAGTGGCACTGTTGTCAGTGTTAAAGGGTCAAATTCTAACAGAATTCCTAATTGCTAGTTTGATGGTATAAAGCATCACGATAATACTTACCATTACACATTTTGTATTATGTGAATTATAATGATGTAGGAATCCATGCATGAAACATTAACTATGTTCATTCTTAATCTATTTTTTAAACTTTAAAAAGCTGCTAATTAGCTTCTCTTTCAAAACTATCCAGTTTCACTATTCAAAACTAAATGACTAGATAATCTTACCTGCAGATGTGTTCTATTCATTGCTCTGTATACTGAAAAGTTTGCTATTGGATTTTGACTTTTGATGCAAACACTTAAGCATGCCTTTAAATGCTTGTAAAATTAAATTTTAGCTCTGAAGAATATATTGATATTTCCTGCTGTTCTCCACCAAATGTTATGATACAGGGACTAGATTCATCATTTATTCCCCCATTCAGTACTTCTGTGTTCCTGTACAGGATAGAAAGTCAAGAGGGCATTGGCTGAATCTTGCCTTACGAAACAAAGGGACTAAACTGACTGGTTTCAATTAAGCTAGAACTTTAGCCTGAAACTTTATTCTTTTATGATTTGAGGGATGAAAGTGTATTTTAGTTTTTCATCTATAAAAACAAAGATGAGAATACATTTATATAAAGATGATTTAGAATCACATTTAAGTTTAAAGGTGAAATATCTTAAAAACTCCTTAGTTTTCATAGCTGGAAAAAATAAAAGTCCAAATAACTGGCAAGCACTCTGGCAGCTCTTCGTTGCTGTGGTATCCCCTTAAAATTCATCAGAGGTATTCTAAATAGTGTTCTCTGGAATTTGGTTTAAATGAGGAATGGATTTTTTTGGCATGAATTACACGAAGGCAGTGAAGGCTGTTAAGCTCCCTTCAATCTAAGATGAGGAGAAAGCTATTAAGGGAGGGAAGATATTTAAAAGAACTTCACCAAAATGAAGAAATAAGAAAGGAAAAGATGTAAATATTTACATGAAATATAATAGTGACATACTGGGGATTCAGGCAGTAAAAAGAAAAATAAGAAAAAAAATGTAATTTTTCTCTGAAAATATTTTGCATAATGTTTGCTTTAGGCTGTACATACATATTGCCATAAACCTAAGTTACACTAATACAGCCTGTCAGATAAGTACTTCAGCAGTACAGGATATAGAACATAGGTATACTTAATTCTTTGCTATTATTCTTTGCTATTATGTACATTTCAATATTAAAATTAAAAAATAATTCTTTGTTGTCTCAACTGCAGAATTAAGTATTAAAAAGCTACCAGTAGTCATCAGCAGACAAAATGAATTTCTCACTCATGTCAGTCAATGGCAGTCTTTTCCGAGATCTGAATCCACATCTAGCAGGGCAACTGTACAAAAATGTTTTCAGTTGCACTTTTGTAATTTAGTTAACCTGTATTTTCACAAGATATCACAAGTTTGACTCTGCTGGTCACAGACTGTGTCTCCTATCCTCACCTTCTTGCTCAAGAGAGAACTAGGGGGAAGATCCCCAAGGAAAGAAGTATCCTAGATTCTGCATCTCTGTTCATAAAATGATTTCTAGTTTTTGTTAAAGACTTTAATGTAAAATACAGAAGTAGTCCTTTTAAATAGAAATAACATTGCATGATATCTACTTGGATAGCCAGTTGCCTCTGATTGCATCTATCTGTGAAATAATTATGAAATTTCTGCTACAGCGGAACTTTTTTTGAATGTTTGAATTTTTTCATTTAGAATTTTTAATGATAAAAAGTAAAAATGACAATTTTTTGTCCAACAAATATTTTTATTCATTCTTTTTATTTTTGATGTATGGGAATTGCTCATCAAAAACTAATTTGATTAAAATCTACAACCTTTCTTCATTACAAACAAAGTACTTGATCTGAAATACTGTTGAATTCTGTTGAAATGGAACTGTTACTGCGTTTATTAGTGTAATGTGATTGTATTCTATTTGCTATTTTAAAGAGTGTAAAAAATGAGGAATCTCTTATGTTAAATGTTTGCTTCTACTTTTTAATATCTATTCCATCAGAATAAAAAAAGGAAAACGTGTTTTTTTGAGATACACTATTTCTTCTCCAGCAGTTTGTAGAAGCCTAGGACTCTCTAAATCAAATATTTTTCTCTTGAATGCATCTCTGTCTTTATTTTTCCTTTAAAGGGCTGTTTTTCAATATCACGTGATTTAGATTACTTCCAGTATATAGTCTCCGTGATGTATGATTTTCAGGAGTCTAGGAATTGGAATCAAAATCTTCAGTACCAGAAATCCTAATGGTAGTTGATGGCTGGAGAGTCCAAGATACATGGGAAGGAAGAGATGATATCTCTTTCCCAACAGCATGGCATATTTCTGGAGCACTTACTAATAATTTATTTATTTATATTTTAAACTATAATTCCCTTCTTTACAACTTTTAATATGTACCCTAACCATGTATGTGTGTTTTAGGATGTTTGCTACTGATCATACGTGCATTACATTCCAAGTATTTTTTATGTTGAGCTCATTCTTCTGCCTCTGTATTTTAAAAGGGAAAAGCTTGATTATATTCTCTTTTAAGCAGCGAATAGATTTTCTTTTAAATAAATTTCTGTATAATTATTAACTATTACTCAAGAGTTCATAGCTTTCATAGCTCTCATGCTCCATTCTATTTCTGCACCCATCCTATGGATTTTTTTCATCTTCATTTCTTAACTTTTTTTCTGTGTCCATGCTCTTGCATTTCCTCTGGTGCTTTTTTCTGCTTTCCTGTGCTGTCAACAGAGTACAATTATAGCACTCTTGCTCTCTGGAGCAGTACAGATAACATGATTATTGTAAATTCCGTACCACTGCCAACAGACTGAAAAGCAGGAAAGAGCTGGAGAAAAAAAAATCTAAAGGTTTAAATTTCTTACATCGATTTTGAATGCATGATAATAGTCCTGAAATCAGAGAATTTGAGGTTTTCTGAAACAGTGGAAAACTTTGTTTTCATATTGATAAGACTTGAATATTTTTTAAGTAAAATGCTGCATCTTTTCTTTTTTTTTCTTCTATGATACCCACTTATGATGAGATAGTGAGGAAAAAATACAGAAATGACAGATACAATATCATGATTTGAATTCGCTAAGTATCACCATAATTTAATTAGTCTATGTTACTGCTTTTCGGCAGTATGTAAAATTAAGACCTCTTAGATATCTTATTTATAGGTTATGTAAATTTTTCAAAGGAAGCTAGCTTTAATATCCATTTACTCGTGGGTAAGCTTTGCCCATTGACTGTCTAACATGAGCAAATGACTTTTCAGTTTTGTAATAAATGATTTTTTGAGGAGGAACAAATATAAATAATGAATATAAGTACCCTCTAGAAACTTCAAGAAATTTAAGATGTAACATGTGAAATTCTGAATGATTTTTGCCTGTCTACTGTTTAAAAAAGGGGGCATAGGTGAGTTACAAATTATATAGCTATTACATTTTTTTTTAAAAAAGATTTCTAGTGCTGTACAGATGTAATGAGACAAAGTCATGAAGGCGTAATAGAATGCATCCTTCCTTATGACAGAGAGAAAATTGACTCTTTATTTTATCTTTTTATCCATTGCTGGATCTCTGACCTCTGATTAACATATCTCATTTAATTATAGTTCCATGTTCTATGATAATGTAATAATCAATTAATATTTACCATGTAACTTTCAGGTATTCAGTATTAAATCCTCTTTCCAATTGTTGTCTGTCTTTTGCATACCTGGTTTTATAATATATTTCTTAAAATACAGATTTCTACATTTTTCTTTATTATAGACTAATTATAGCTTTTCTAAATTTCTAATATTCCAGACAACTTCTCATTTTGTATAGAAGTTAATGATGTGCAAAAAGAGAAGTGAGGTAGTAGGCATGTGCTATGTAGTAAGCTTGCAAACAAGGAACTAGCTGAAGTGTCTAATAAGCTGTAAACTCAAACCATACCTTAGTCAGCTTTAACTAAGTTTAGGCATTTTATCCATCTCTATGGCTAACATATCTCAAATCAAACAGCTTCATGAATTTACTTCATACCACTGTAGGCTTTAAGGACTTACGTTTACAGTCTTTACAAAGGCAGTAGTCCCATTGAATTAAGTGATAGTTTGATGATTAATGGCTCAAAGATGAAATAGTGAACACTGTTACTAAGGTCATTTTTAAGCAGAGCATATCCCTGTAGGAGAATATTATTTATTTTTAATAAATGATAAGCCAAAATTTTCATGACCTGAAATTTTAAATATAATATAATGCTATATATAATACAATATAATGCTTGCTCTGGTAGAAAAAGTACTGTAGAAATATCAAAAGTAGAACTGGCCTTTCTTATTAGCCAAGCATTAGAGTTAAGTCCTTGTTTGCTCTGGTGAAACTTGGTGTAACATAATGCACTTGTTCAGCTGGTGATCACATTACAGTAACTCAGAGTGATACAAATTATTTCTGAAGTGTGCACAGCCTAAGAGTTGGAAAGCATTTGATGGAAAAATCACTGAAATGGATACACAGTACACACTCCGTGCCAGAGAACTACTTGAAATCTACCGCAGCATAAGCATGAAAGAAATCCCGAAAGATGAGAGAATAGATGTACTGTTAACACTCAGATGTACAGTGAAGGTATGTTTTGTTTTTCTGTTTGTTGTTGCACAAGAAAGTTGAAGCTGTACTTTCTATAGCCAGAGGTACAGTCACTTAATTATGTTAACATATAAGCAGTGCTTCTCCTGGCAAACAGATACCAGAATGATCAATTGGCAGCAAGTGAGAAAGCCTAGCATACCAGCTGGCATGAGAGAGTATCTGTTACATGCCAGATATGTTCTAAATTCATGTTGCACTTCATGTGATGTGCACTGATTATTTTCTTCAAGTTGTGTTAAAATTATAACCCCATTGTTTTAACCTTTTTTGAGTATTGATATATAATAATTTCAATATAAAGTTTAATTTAATATCCATTACAACTTAATAAAAATTATGACAGGGATTTTAATGACTATATTTTTTTTGTTATTTTTCTCAACACTTTGAAATGTTGAGAAAACTTTTTAGACCTCAGTGGTTTGTTTTGTCATTGTTACAGCTGGCAAGTACTGATGCCCTCTACCATGCCACACACTCCCCTACCTCTACTGTTACTACTAACATTTCTGTGAAATAGTAGCTGGTAGCATATCTTCTAATGTTTTGTTTTTGTTTTTTATTCATGTACAAAAATAAGAATATGATGAGATTTAAAATACTTTCAGGATGCTGTTGGCATCAAAATAAAATAGAATGCTGCTTCCTAGTCTTATTGAAACACATGAATACCTGGCTGTTGGTTTTGGTAATACTTTGGTAATAATTCAATCTAAAGTCAGTACAACAATGGGAATGTTACTAGTTAATGAACTTTTACCCTTCTTGATAAAAGTGAATATTATTACAGTGAGCAAATTTTGGAATTTCTATAAATTAGTATTCTATTTTAAGTAAAGAAACATTGAGCTCATTGTCATTTTTCTGTCATCACCTGTCTCTGGAGAATCTCTCTATAAGCATTTGAAATATGGAAGCCATTCATTCACAAACATAATCATCAAGTCTCTCATGGGTATTATTTTTTCTTTCTTTTTTTCTTTTCTTTTTTTTTTTTTTTTTAACTACCTGCTATGTATATACATTACACCTCCTATTGCATACCCAGCTGAAGCTCCTTAGGGAGATACTTCTGGAGCTACTGGAGTCTGAAAATTTTGCATGTGCCCTGTATCTCATCTCAGATACTGAGCCTTCTTTAGTGCCTCCAGACTGGCTTGTGTTTTGTTCACTTTTCTATGGTGATTTTTGTTTTCAGAGTTTAAAAAAGTGAATATTAAGTGGTTTTTTTTTTTTTTTTTTTTTTTTTTTTTTTTATGGAAGCATTAAATGACACATTTACAATGTGATGACAGGAAAATCATTAGTAAGTTCTGGTTCCTTAGATATTTAATATTGCTTCTCCAAGAGGACTGGAACTATTTAGAAAAATGTATCAATTCGTAAGGTAATAAGATCCTGTTTTTATTAGACTAGATAGAATAGCCACATATGAAATTTCAGTAGAAGTCTAAAATTATCCTGTTTTGGACATGAAGTGTAACATTTCTAAGACACTGAGGAGTCTTTTTGCTGTGTGTGTTTTGGGTTTTTTGTTTGTGAACATAGAGAGGTATGAAAGATGAATGGCATAGAATCCATAGTTTTTTTTGTATCTCTGTTAGATTTGGGGGGGGGATTATGATTTCTTATTGATGTTCTTTTTTCTTTTTTTCTTTTTTTCTTTTTCTTTCTATACTTTCAGGAACATCAATGTAAATTAACACAGGAAATAGTGGAATTAATTGACAGGGAAGTCGATCTTATCTTGAGAGACGTGAAAGAATGCAACTTAGAAGGACTGAGGAAAAGAATTTGTACATTATTTCTACAGTATATTAAAACTCCAAACTTTAACCCTGAAGTTGCTAAAATACTTAAGGTATTATTCCTATTATGCAGTCTGTCAAAGGAACCAGCAAGCTAAAGCTGGAGAAGGGGAATAGGAAGCAGTCAATGCTTTTTAATTTTACTTCCTATAAGTTTTTCTGTAGAATTGTAGAAAGAGTTCTTCAAGAAGTAAAATGTTGAAAGAACACAGTTCTTGCACAGAGACCTACTTGTTTAGGGAGCATGTGGCATAGACATGGTTATAAGAACCTGACAAATGGCTGTCCCCTGTGGTAGTGCTAATGGAGCCCAGGAACTGTAGGTATGAAATAGCAAATTTGAGAATTATAAATGGATAGGGCTTACAAGGTGATAACAGTGAACTGCAAGGTGTGAGCCGATAGAGAGATTTAATTAAAGTGATATAATCAAAAAGCAACACTTTTGTTTTTCCCTGTTGGAAGGAGGGCAGCACCCTATGAGTTCAGAGATGAGAGTTCATTGCCGTTGTTAGTGATATGTAATGAACTTACACCTAAGCAGGTGGTGTTGTTACAAGCTTCTATTGTGCAGCCCATTGCTACCTCATAAAAAGCAGACGTGGGTAGGAGGTAGAGATAGTAGTGGACAACTCTTTAAAATTACATGGGTTTTTCTCTTCTCTGACTACAAACAGCAGGAAAAATATGATTTGCTATGGCTGCTTTAGGCATCATTATTCTGCATTCGTAAGCAGAGGATTCCTCTTACTGTGTTTGGCGTCTCAGGAATAGTGGCATAGTAAGTGACAGCAGGATTTGGAACCAACCAACAATTATTTCATATTACCTGGATTTAGGTACAGTGTGACTTAGATGAGTCGCAATGGAGACTTTGTCTTCTGTATCTGTTGACTAACTGCACCTTAAATTTAGGGTTGAATTGCACCTATATCTGTATTTGAATCCAGTAACCTTCTACAAACCATCTGTACTGACAAAAAAATTTAAAAAATGGCAGTTTATTGACAGACAGCAAGGGGACAGCAGCTCCAGGGCACTTTCAGAAAGGGCAAATGACCACAATGGGTGGCTGAATTGTCAGACTGACCATTAATGGTGCGGGCCCTCCTCACAGGCTACTTTGTATTCCCCACAGACTCCATGAAGCAAGAGGAGAGTGAGGAGGTTATTACCGGGTTTAGGTTATTACCTTCCCCTCATTTTTTTGTGACATGCTGCTACTATTTTTACATTCTTATGCCCAAATATCAATCTACCCATAATCTCAGTGTTTCATTTTTGATATAAAGGACTGATTCTAAATGAAAAATTAAATGCTGAAAAATTACTTTCTGTTTTCTCTATATTGTTATCTTTTCAAAGTGGCTGATTATCTGCATACATAAAAGTGCCAGCAACAGCATTGGATCCTAATGTTTGAGGTCTTTATATAGTTCAGGAATAAGGGGACTGATTTATCTGACTGTTTTTGACAAGTACAATAAGAAGATAGAATAGCTTTTAGTCTTTTATTAAAAAAAACTATTAGATACTTTAAAATAAATATTGATAACTTTAAGATATTAGACTATTTGGAAAAATATATGTAAAATGTATTCCTGATGCTCTTAGGGTTACACACTACTAATGGCCAGATACTCCGTGATAAATTCATCTTTTCTTTTTTTTTTAATCTTTTAGGTTCCACCAGATCCCTTAAAGTTTTATAAAAACGTTAACTTCTGTCGTAGCTGCAAAAATTACTTGCCATCTACTGAGTTCTCTGTTCCTGCTAATTCACGCACCATTGGCAGATGTCGTTTATGTTGTAAGATCGATAATGAGGCTCGGCAGCGAGAAGCGTTTTTGAAGTACAGACTTATACTAAAAAATCTCAGAGAGTCTGAAGCTGATTATCAGGATGACGCTAAAATTGTTTACTTAGTTCAGGTACTGTCTGAAAGAACATAGCTAGTAATGAAAATTAGTGGCTTTGACTATAATTTTTCTTTTATTTTGTGTATGTTCTTCATAAGAAGAGAGATCACCTAAAAAGTACAAAACCTTCTTCTTGTGATATGGTATGCTCCATACCATAAAGAAATTCTTAAGTTCTGGAAGTATAGCCATACTTCCAGAAGTGATTACAAGCAATGCAGTAAAAGAAAGTAAAAGTCTAGCTGACAAGTCAGAGAATCAGATGATAAAAATTCTTCTTCTGCTTCTGCAGTAGCCATCCTATTGCTTAAAAATACTGGCATCATCATTAAAGCAACAGTAATGTTTTCATAGCTATAATACCATTCAAAAGATGCATTTATAGACCATACTTTAATGCATTTATAGACCATTGGTAAGAATTTGTTTTAGTAAAGAGACTGCATTGTTTTATGTTTTCAGAAGGCAAAAATGAAGAAGCTGAGATTTTGACATTTTTGTTCAATGTTAGTAAAGTATTTGTATGTTTGCTGATTCTGGTATTTTGCATTCATTAGGAGTGAGAGTCATTAAGTATTTTAATTCTCTAAATCATTTACCATCATCTGTATTCATCTGTAATCTTATGCATTGTTACTAAGTAGCTAATGTTTCTTAATAATCATTACTGGAACAACATCTCAGTTCAAAGAACTTCTTGCCTCTATCTTCAGCAAATTTTCTTTAGTTCTCTTTAATTTATAACTTATTTTGTCAACAGAACAATTTGACATCCAGTATCCACTGGGAAAGTTTTAAATTCTGAGGTAATTACAGAGTGTTACTTATTAAAAATATCCAGCAATCCAGATTTGTTTGAACTGTTTCAGAGATCTGGCAATAAACTTTACAGTTAACATTCATTGTACACTTTTTGAACTGTATTGTCAGTATATGTAAAGCAACAAAAAAGCAAACAAACAAAAGTCAAACAGCAACACTCTATTGCCACTAAAGCAGTCCATAAAGTTCAGCACTTTACCACAGACAGCTGCCAAAAGGAATATTGGGATTCTTTAATTGTCATATCTGTGTTAAGAAACATTATGAAAGAACTTCATTTTTAAAGCTATTGTTTGTTCATATTGTTTTCCAATTAAGCTAAAGCTTTTTGTCTGTCTGTCTAACTCAGTTTGTCTTAATATGTAGACATCTTCCAAACTGTTTGGGACCCTACTTTCATCACATAACTTCTGGATTTTTTTTTTCTTCCCTTCCCACCAACCTTTTTGTCTTCACTTATATCTAGAAGACACCTATGAGGCACCTGGAAATGCCTCAGGTATAACTGTAAGTCTTTTATAACAGCTATGATAGTTGCATTTGTTACCCAGTGCAGTACAGTAGCTGGCTTTGACTGTATAATCTGTGGACAGATGCAAGTTGTTTACATTCTTGTGGTAAGAATTTAAGAGATTTTTCTTCAGATCTTTTGCATGTGGATTCTAACTGTGCTGAGGCCGAACACCTACTTAAATGCTAATAGGATTCAACAGGCAAAAAAGCAATCGGTATATGTTATGGTGACGCCACTAAATTTAGCTTACTGTAGCGAAAGTTGTGCCCTTTGGTATTAAAATGAAACAGTTCAGCAAATGTGTCAAGATAAGTCTTGAGGCTACCTCCCCCCCCACCTTGCAGAGAGTTCAATTGTGTTGTGCTTCTTGGAATCAATGGAACACATTGTGGACTTGATTTTCTTGATGGGACTTTGGTATTCATTCAAAGTTAGGAATATGTATAAATCTTTTATCCAATTCCTTGCTTACGCTCATTTCCCAATCTCAGCTGCAGAGCATTTAATGATGTCAAATAACAATGCTTGAAAGTTGTTTCTATCCTTTGTGATCCCAGAACAAACTATTTGAGATGAGGCAAAGCATCTTTTGAGATGAATTAACTGTGAAATTTCACAATGAAATGCATGCCTACCTTGGAAAGTACAGAAGAGATCTCTTAGTCCAAACTTTCCACCATAACTAGAAAAATTTTACCATAGTTTTACCGAAGTTAAAATTTATTTCACACAGAAAGAACTTGTAATCCATGAAAAAGGCAGAGTCTTATTTACAGGAGCCCATATGTACTTCAGTGCATGGATTTGTCTTGGACGCTAGCAACTTCTGGAAACTTGAGATGTGCAGCTTAGCACAAAAACAGTAGTATTTGCTAGTATCTATGGTTGCAAATTTCTGACTTCTAAACCAGAAATTCTGTGAAAAGGAAGAAACATTGAAAACATAAAACAATTAGTGAAAGCTAAAAAGAAAGGTCTATAAAACCAGATTTCAATAAGGTCCTACATTTCTGGGATTAGTAGGCACACATATATTACCAATGGAGGTTCTAAGCCTGACACACTGAAAGCAGGAGAATAGCTTTGATTTTGCTTTTCTCTCTGGCAAGAATTTAAGTGGGCTACTGGCTTTTGGAAGCAAGATGGATGAAAATAGATGAAGGTTATATTTCATCAAAAGCTTTGTGTTAGTATGCCTTCGTTAATCCTTTGTCAGGAATTCACTATGTAACAACTAAATACCATTATATAATTGCATAAGTCAAGATTTATTTTTAGAAGAATGAGCTTACTTCAGATGGGTAGCTTGGAGGAAAACATATTCAGAAGTATGGTGTTGCAGAGTCTCCTATAGATTAAATCCTCTAATAATTTTTCCATGACTAATATGGAGAAGCATTAATGGAGAGCAACAGAAAAGCTTACCAAAGTTTGGTGATAGCTCATGACTCAAAATATTTTTTTCCATGCAAGAGGCTATTTTTTATTGAGAATTAGTAGTGATTTCAGATATGTAGTAGTAAATTAAACAAGAGTGATGTAGATTAACCTTAAACACGTGGAAAATACATTTAAAGACCTTTCTGCACTAGAGAACCTTTACAAACAAACCTTCCACTATTTTTGTTTGTTTATCTCGTATCATAGCTACCTGATGTTATAACTTAATTTGGTAAAATGCCTAACAGTATCATATACACAATAAACTGTTTATAGGCAGAGGGAGAGGAAAGGAACAAAGTAGGCAGTGATTTAGAGTCATTCAGAGGTCAGTGGTTTTGTTGTCCTAATTTACCATGTTTTTCAGACCAAATTATTCAAGTAATTTAGCACAGTAATAACTAATTTATTGAATAACATGAAACTGATTATATAAGTGACAGACCACATTAAAGCAAAATGTGCTATATATCTAGAGGTTTTTTAACCAAGTGATTATATGGCATAGGCATAGAACAGTCTTTTACTCCAAGCTTTTTTTGGTTGCTTACACGGTTACAGGAATTTCTTGTAGAATTAAGCATGCTTCTTTCTCAACACTGTTTTCAATTTCAGCAACGAGATCTTCAATACATGGTTGAGAATATATGGGGTTGTCAGTCAGCTCTTAGTGCCTATGATGACCTCTATGATTTGGTTATGGTCAGATGGGATAAGCATCATGAATGGTCTCCATGGAACACCATTCTCCTCACTAAAGACGAGGCAGATGCACATCTGAAACTATGCAACCTTCAGGAGGTAAAATTTGATGTTTTAGAAAAAAAATTTCAATATTGATATTATCTTTCCAGTGAACCCTGTGACTAATGGTATTTGACCAGATTATAGATTCCTTACACCCACCCATATTTATTGGCCTATTTTGACCTGTTGTGACCAATTGGCCTACTGTGACCATTTAAAGATTACATCTGCACAGTTGAATAAAACAGACACCAAATTCAGAGGGCAGCTGGCACAGTACAACTCATATGCGTGTTCCTAAAATCTGTCTTGTCCTGATTCTTTCCTCCCAAATGCAAAAAGCTAAGCGGCCTCACCTGTGCTGCTGCTCACTGAGGAAAGTCTCATGCCTATGCTGTTCCCTCAACTGTTCTCAGAAGTAGATGCCCTGGATGAAAAACATAGCAAGGATTAGCCATAAATTATATGATAGCTGTATGCCTGTGATCTTACACATATTCTGTCTACATTTAGTTTACTAGTATAAATTTAACGTTAAATAACAGAGTGATTATATATAGCTCTTTGTCTAGCATTTAAGCATTTGTAATAATAAAATTTGTCTAAGTTTACTTTCTTACAGAGATGTCATTTAAAGGAAGGTTTAATCTTACAATTCGTAGTTAGACAGTGAAAACAAATGCTGTTCCAAGTTGGAATGACTGAAGAATTTAATAAAGTCCTCTATCTAGACAGTAAATGCCTCACTCTAATGGATATCATATGGTAGAATATCTGTTTTTTAATGCTCAAGTGAATCCTGTGAACTGCATTTGTGCTGCAATTAATAAGAGATTGCTAAACCTTTCTCCTCTAGGTTGCTGTATCTAAGTAGTGATCTGAGGTCATTGTTGTGTAGTGTCTTTTGTTCAGGATGTTCTTAATTCAACTTTTAACAGGATATGTGTGTATTACACATGTAATTTCTGTTGTCATTAGTTGCCCATCTTTTTGGAAGTCTTGAGAGAATATATGAGAACTAAACAGACAGAAAAAATGGATTACTCTGTCAATGAAAAGTTCACTTTGAGAATAAAATAATTTAGTCAGAGAATTCTAAAAATAAATGGAATTCTGACATCCAGGATATATTTCAGGTGTGCACCCAAATTGTATTTTCAAGTAGACACTTACTGCATTTTTGTGAGCATTACATTTAAAAGGTAAAATTACATAAAGCTGGAAATTCCTTTAGTAATCCTCACTTTTACTCAACAAAGCTCTTCAGTCAATGTGAACCTAGTAACATGTCTGTGCATGCACACATTTATGTTACTGGTATTGTGAAGGGAAGAACTTCTTTGGCAGGCAAAGGGTCTGATTAATCACTTATCTGACTTAGCTTAATAACTTCGGATGTCATAGTCAAAGAGATGCCATTAACTTTATTAGGTTCAGAATTTACACTTCTATTTTTAATATGAATGACAACTTCTGGTAAATTGTTTTTCATCATTTTTACTTAACTGCAATAGAAATATTTTCTGATTAGATTTAAACTTTTTCAATCATTGGATTCTTCTCAAATAATGAAACTTAAACTACAGAAGGAAAAATGTGAATTTTTTTTCAGCTCTTACATTATCGAACTACAGTGTAAAGCAAAAAGTGAACAAACTTCCTCTGATTTCAAGTAAACTAAATCTTGAATTTCATCTGCTAAAATAATCCACATTTATGCTTTTTATTTAAAACACATTTAAGCTTTTTATTTAACACATTTTAAAACACATTTTTTTATTTAAAACACATTTATACCCTCTCTATCTCATTATACACAGTCTTCAACAACAGCTTTTTATAGCAGTTTCTGTATGATCAGTGCAGAGTAGTTGAAGGTTAATAGCAAAAGATGTCTGCACGTCCTGCCTCAGTACTTTTAGCATACTTCAGTGGAGATGTAAGGCCAGAAAAGCAACAAGCTATGCAAGCCTACTTGAAAGCCCTAAGTTATTTCCATTTACTTCTTTCTACAAAAGAATAGGCCACATATAGCAAGGAGTTATCTCCCTTCACTGGTAATGGCCAATACTTAGTTCTAAGAAACAAATATCAAATAAGCAAAAAATGAGACAAAATGTCATGTCTATGCAATGTTGTAAGTTGGATCATTGCCTTTCATTCTTTGACATTTTTTTAAAAAATGGCCTCTGAATGGCTTTCTATAATAGAGATTCTTACTAATAATGATGGCAATAGAGATAACAAAGAGTTTTTTCAACTAAATATTCTGTTTATTTATAAGGTAGTCTGAGTTACTAATGATAACTAGAAATTTAGGAAATTACATCACTGTGGAAAGCACAGACAAACTGAAATGCTGAAAAATGCTTGCTGCTGTGATAATTTGTAAATAATCACTCAATTATTATCAAGAAAATTTCCTATATTCATCACCTTACAAATACTATCATTTAAGTCTTGTCTTTTTAATTTTCAAAGGTAAGTAAAAATGATCTTATATGAAGAGATGCAAATGAGTCTTATCTTGAACGAGTAAAAACTGCTGGATTTTTTTTATTTTTTAAAGGTGGTTAATACTTCACAAGGAGTAGTCAGTAGTGTCTAGAACTGCACCATAAGGTAGCAGTATAGAGCTGCTAAATATTTAATTTTCTTATGTATTTTTTATGAATATATTACATAGCATAATTCATTAAATGGTCACTATTTATACTGTAAAATATAAAGCAGCATATAGATTGCTAGCTATTTTAATTGTATTTAATGTAATTTGTATTTTTTTTCTTTCAGGCTTATGAAGCAGCATTTATTCACAGAATAAATCATAAGCATATCCGAGCAAAAAAATACTTTGCTCAGATTCCAACGATGGCATCATTTTTGCATAAGAGTGGTGATCTGACTAATACTAATGAATTTTTAATAGCTAAGCCTATTCCTACTGGTACAAAAGCATAACTCATAAGATAGTTGACTGCATTATTGATTAGTGATTTTAAAGAAATGTTCTTTTTTGCCTGAATCATTTACATAGATAAAAATAAACTTCTGAGGATAAAATAGTTTGATCCTGACCAGTCAATATAACTGCATTTCATGTTTCATAACTTCATTATTTAAAAAGTAAAATATTGTTGATGGGCTTTTTAAATTCCAAATAATTTTTAGTGCAGTGACTATCTTTCTGCATATGCCTGTGTTGCTTGGATGATTTTGTCTGCAGTATAAATACTCCTGCTAAAGGAATGTAGCTAATTTTGTGTCAATTTTTTTTCATTAGAAAATTAATACAATGTATTTTTAGTCCATTTTGCTGTTTTTAAGCCTATGAAGCCAAAAAACCCTCAAACTCTAAATTGCTACAGAACAGCAGAATTGATATGCCCTTCCAAATGTAGTTGCCTTACCTTACAAAAAATTGTGCAAAAGAATAAATGTACCTTTTTGGCTGATCCTGTTGGTCATAATGGAACTGCCAGCATGTAATTATTGAATCTAAGACCTTGAAATTATTGTTAATCAAGGTCATTATTGAAATACACAATACAGATTGTTTGGAACTTGTTAATTTCTTGAAGAGCTTGTGTCATTGCAGCAGAAGTCAGTTTTCTCTTTAAAAATATTTAGTTATGTTTATGTTTGGTTATAGTTACAGAGAAAAGTATTACATTATATAAAAAGTATTATACATTCAATAAACTCCTACAGAAAATTGCAGAGTTTTGTTGACTGCTTGAAACTTCGATTCTAGACACTACTTTGACCCAGGGCAAAATCTCTAGCTCCAAGAAATATAACTGTCTAGGAAAAAGCAGTGGCCTCTAAAACCAGAAAGAAACATATATTTAGCAGCAAACACCCAGGAATTGTATTGGATTCCTCAATAGTTTGTGAACCATAGTTATGGTATCGAACTATCCATGCTAATTTCAATGGAAGACTTTTTGTTGTCTTCAATGGAATTCAGCTCCTTGATTTTAGTTCAGTACATCCAGAACTTCAAACACAAGGACAATCCAGTTGACTTTATATGTTTCCCATGATTTGAGCCTTAAGGTAAGAGTGACTGCTAAGACTGGGCTTCTACCAAAGTAATGAAAAGATTTTTGAAGAAATGTATGGGCTGACTGGCAAGCAGGAAAGCAAGGATCATGTAGGTAATAGCCTACCTCTACACTTGTCATCTTTTTTTTTTTTTTTTTTTTTTTGTTTGTTTGTTTGGAATTCATAGAATCAGAAGGGACTACAGGACTCCAAACACCAGCTCCAAGAATGATAAACTATGAGCTCCTTTCTCCCAATGTAGTCTGTTGTCTCTCATCCTCTTACCATGCACCACTGTAAATAGCCTGGCTGCATCTTCTCAATAATTTCCTCACAAATTTTTCTTTTTTTATGAAGAGTAATTATAAGCAGTAGATGGGAAGGGTTAGAGCACACTTTATGGACAGAAGGTGCATGCAAAATCTGTCAAGAGTATTCTGGATGGTTATGTGAGAAACTAGATCTCTCATTTTCTGGAATATGACCATAGAGAAGTCAGACCATTTCTAGAACTGATAAACAACTTTGCTTGCACTGACTAATTTATTCCAATTAATGCTCATTAGATCATTCCAGTTCTACCCTCTGTCCCTTATGCTCTAGATTGTGGTTTAATCTGTATGTTCCCTTAAACCAAAACACAGTCGCTTGAGAAAAGAGAGGTGGATGAATGTTTTTAAAACATTTCTGAGAAGAGGGAAAGTTCAATTGAAGTGTTGACTTTAGTGTTACATAGTGGTAACAGCAAGAAGAAAAGACTCATGTCGGGGGTTGACTTTATTACTTTCCTCAAATTTATTATATTTACTAGGGCTCAGAAAACTGATTTCAATCAGGAATGATGAAATAATTGTCTTATATTAGACAACAGAGGTATAACAATATACTGTGAATTAAGACAAAAGAACTTCATGAATCAAGTTACTTGTGCTCAGATTCAGAAGTGAGTATGCATCCTGTTCTTCCTTTACATATTTTCTGAGAGTGTTTATCGTGCTTCCTTATTTCCTACTTATCACAACTTGTTATAAAATAGCTATCAATTTCTTTTATGTATTGACCTTATATCTTGTTCTGATTATAAAGAAGCTTCCATGCCTGGTGACAAACATGACATAGTGTAGTCACATGCTATGGAAGCAGCTCAGAGCTTGACAGGGATAAAAACATATATACCACAGGAATTTATTTCCTGATATGAAGAAATTCTGTATGACTATTTTGATCTTGCATGAGACTCATGAAGTTCTGAAGACATGTCAGGTTCTGAAGTGATTCTAATTTGCTTACGACTTACGATATTTTTGATTTATCGATACCTCTCCATGTGAAAGATAGTTGAACAGTTCCATATTTTGGTGAATACATTTCAAACTTACCGTTTTCTCACTCTCTTCCTTCTTGCTGGAAGCTGCAATGAATAGACTTAGCGTATATTTCAAACCCACCAAATGGATAATATCAGCTGTCAATACATACTAAAGAGCTAAGTTGAGGAACATGATAATATATAGCAGGGGAAGTTATGCAGAAAGTATTTTGTACAAATCAGAAAACTTTTCTGGAAATTCCATTGTTAAGCTGAGCAAGTCGATAGTTATCAAAGTGTTAGAAAACAGAACAGGTATTTGAACTTCACAAATATCCCATGTACTAGAATATTATTTTTTCAGAGAAGTATCTGTGCTTACACTGCAGACAGTTTTAAGGGCCACTTAAACTATGCAACTGAAAGTTATTAAAAATATTTATAGTTGTAAACTTGGAATTAAGGAATTCCATGTTTTGAAAATTCACACTGTTGTTATAGAGCAACCTCACCCAGTAGGCTGGCTGGATCCAGATCACATCAATTGAAGTGGAAAATGCAGCTTGTTTCAACATACGCTCAGACTTTTCTTTGCAGCTAGCCAGTTATATACTAACTTGACTGGTATCATGACACAATTCTACTCTGCTGCATTAGTCCAGCTGTTGTGGCCCATGACTGTGCTATTCAAAATGACTCTGTCAGTGGAGCATGCACCTATGCTGGTTTGGTCAACTTGGAGGTAAGAAATCTGATAAAAAAAAAGTATCTCTGTATAAAACTTCTCTCTCTCTGTGTGTGTGTGTGTGTGTGTGTGTGTGTGTGTATACATAAAATATATTGAATATAATCAGTTGTAGTAAATAAAAAATTGATAAACTCATCTCTCATATCTGGGCAACACAACCTGACTGTTGAGTTTATCTAATTTGCTTATAAATTTAGTGTTCTAATCTGAGCTGTGAGAAGTAAATAAAACCCATATTCCTCAAATCTGAAGTAGATACACTTTATTCACCCTTCACCCTTAGGCAACCTTGAGCTCCACCACCATTAGTAATGTCATAATTTAAATGCTATAACATAAGGTAAAAAAAAAAAAAAAAAAAAAAAAAAAAAAAAGAGCTGACCAAAAACTGTGTGGGCAACTTTAATCCTTGCATTTCCTAACTCCAAAATTTTGATTTTTTCACTTTAATGTTGGTAGGGAATGTTTTAAAGTAGGGAATGTTTTAATAGAATACATTTCTGAGTGAATAACATCAGTTGTTAGAAATGACTGAGGGGCTGCAGAATTTTGAAGATCCAAAGAGATACCTGAAAATCAGAGTACATAGAACCAAAGTGTACTTATGAAATAGGACTTTGAACCTGTCTTGAAAGAGCAAGACTGGTTTCAGCAAACATAGACCTCTTTTTCCAGCTCAAAGTTTTATTCAGATAAAATTTAAGGATTTATATAATTATTTGGGATTTATATGAAGACAGCAGCTTGGACAAAGCAGAATCTCCAGGTGGAATACTGGATATGTAAAAATGTAAGCAGACTATGCAATGCTTGTTCACAAGGTAATTTCTGCAGATTTTGTCTAGCAGGTTTTACTCAAGTTTTTACCATGGTAAATCTGTGTCAGAGATTTGAAAGAAAAGGCTCCTAAAAGACTTATAGGGTCACAGAAGTGATTGGAAGGGCTAAAGGCAAAATGATCCTGCTCTGGATGAGAAGGTAACAGACTTGCTGTACCTCAGGTTTGCCATGTGTCCTTTGCCTTGTGTAAATCACTCAAATCTCTCCCTTATTTTTGCCTCCACATTCTTAACCTGGTTTATCTAAATTGCCTAAAATGTAAAACCTCTAGTGGAGAGTTTATCTCATAGCTCTGGAAGTGCTTATGTATTATACTTAGTTCAACAGGTTGCCTGATCTCAACTGGCTATCTGTTAATTTCTGTAGTATAAATAGTCCTTAACATTAGCAGTATTTGGAATTGTTATAATCCAGCCAGGTGACTTCATAAGCATAAAATGCTTTCCTGTATCATGAACAGCCTTGCAGCATAAGTCATCCCGCACTTTGGCTGTATGAATAAATAGAAGGGTGAGGATTCCTGCCAGGTCCCCTTGTTCGCATGACTGTTTGGGTGATCCTGGACAGGGGGTAGTTCTGTTTCCTAACTCCTCTGGTCATTGTCAACTCTTGTCAGGCCTGGATTCATGAGGCTTGATTCTTTTGTACCTTTATTACTTCATTAACTCCCAAAATGTTACTTATGATCTGCTCTTCTGTAAAGTAGAAAGGGAATCAAAGCAGTGGTTTCTTGGGAGACGATTGTCCTTTTAGGCAGTTGGGCTGGATTCAGTATACCTTTCTTGAAACTTTTAATCCATTCTTCAGCATGTTCAAAACATTATGGATTATCCATCTCTCATTAAGAAAAGAATTAGACTAAACTGATTTATCCTTGTATAAATGTTTAGTCTTTAAGGAAGATTATTAAGGTTGAAGTCTGAGAACTAAATCTTGATGCTTTTTGATCTTTTTAAGATCTTGTGTAAATTTGCAGTTGCTTCTCAATGCAGCAGTTTTAAGACAAGAATAGAATTATTCGGAAATGTTAGGAACATTAAGAGTTAGACTGAATAAGCTCTTCAGTAAATCCTTCTCCGAGTAAAGTGCCATCTATAGAAATGTGGTACTTTTATGGTCTTTCATATGTCATGCTTTAATCTTCAAGGCCATGGAGAAACTGCATTTGAAAACAAACGTGCATGATTTTAAATGTTTTTCTTTCAAATGTATTCTGGAAATTGTATTCATTCCTTATTGGTAATTAATACCATTTTTGACTCTTCTCATCTCATTTTGAGTCTTCTCATCTCTTAAGTATTTTCAGAAAATGAACCTCTGGTCCACGGGGAGCCACAACACATTGGAATCTGCAAGTGTACCATTTTGACAAAGTTAGATTAGCTGACTTTTTTTTTTTTTTTTTACCCCCGAAAGAAATAAACAAATATTTCGACACCAAGGAATTTTTCTACATTCAGAATGCTTAATGTGTTCACTTTTAAATAACATGCAAAACTGAAAGACTTCTAAACCTCTGTATTTAATAACAAGTAAATGTGGGGGAGAGTTGTTTTTTGTGATAGAAGTTACCCTATGGTAACAACAAGAAGAAAAGATCATGTTTCCTTTGTCCTAGTTCCTAGGTTATATAAATATTACACCTGTTGTTAACATAAGCAAAGCCTTATCAGTTAATCCAGGGTAGTCATAAACACAAACTTTCTGCCGGAGTGCAGTCTGCAACTTGCTCTACTGCGGATTGATCAGGTTTATACAAAAGTAGAGCAAGAAAATCAGAACAGTGGACTGATAAAACCAGTTTCATGTTTGCATAACTAGAACTTTTTTCAGAAAGAGTGTTCCTCCTACTATGACCTTTGTATTTTTTAAAAGTTACAGTTTTCTGAGGGAGAAATTACTTCTGGTGAAAACCAGTGAAGTAACTGCCAAAGAGAATTATGTTATTTAATAAAATAAAAAAACAGGAACTTCCGTTTGCATAATCCTTTACTCCATGCTTTACACTTGGTACTTTGATAATGATGCAAAGTTGTCAGTGTGTTATCTCCAGGCTTATAAAATCTGGAAATTAATATTAAGGGTTTTAGAAAGGGTAACTAAATAAGCTCAATGATTATCAACAGATGTCTATTCATTTTGTGGGAGTATGTCCACCAGTATAAAACATATGATTCATAGGTCAAAAGAAGTAGAAATTCATCAATCTACTCCATCCCCGCATCCAGATTAATTACTGGTGTATGGCATATAATAGTTGAGAGATAATAAATTGTGCCATTTTTTTAAACTAGCCAGTGTTAGTAAAGTGGTGTCTTAGAAGGGCTATATTAGAAGAATTTAACATGTTGAAATCTCTATTTTATGCATTATTGTGCTGAAACCATGTTATTTCAAGATAATGTTAGGTATCAGGTATAGAGGAAACCTGTATTTGACAGGCATGCACCGTGTGCAAAGCATAAAAGAAGTGCGATATATATCCTTACAATGATATCAATAAATGAAATACCTCTTTTCTCCAGAAATAAAAATGTAGATCTATACTTTGAGAAAAAAATAGCATTTTCCACCAAACAACAACCTTTCTTCATTGAACTCAGGAGGAAGATGAGATGGGAATAAGTCAATAGGCTGTAATGTCCCACTTTTCACAAAGGAGCAATAGCAATCGGAACGTTCTCCAACATAACTTTAGCCTGGAAAATTAGCCTTCGACTTAAATAAGCCTTAAGCTAATATCCTTTGATCTCTTTGCTCCTCTTGCACATGATTCCAAGCAGGAACTTGATTTAGCTATTTTGAATCAATATTCAGAGGAATCTCCCTTTCTTACCACAGACTAGAGAGAGGCCTCTGATTAAAATTAGCCTTTGTAATTGCCCCCTCATGTGTCTGTTTTAAGAATACTTAATATATCATATATCATATAACACTACCTTCATTTATTTTCTCCTTATATTGGAAGATATTTTATGGAAAATTCAGATTATAAGTATTTTGAGTACCAATAATACGGTTGCAGTGTTTCCTAAAACTGTAAGAAGTTTTCTGAAAAATCACTAGAAAGAGATGGAATGTAGAAGTGGTATAGCGAAAGTCGAGAATTATTTTAGCTATAACGCTGCTAAAATAAAATTCCATGGATATATTTTGTGCTGTAGTGCTTGAGTAGCTTTTTAAATTTTTTGTCATATAGTCACCAGTTTTCATTCTATTGCTGCTACTCTTAATGATGACATGTGAACTTAGTGTTTAGGAGTTGTATTTAAAGGCCCTGTTTGCTTCTGCTGTGTAGGAGAAAATATTATTTGCTATAAGATATTCAGGTACTGACTGAAAGAGACAACTGAAAAAATAACTTTGGGGAGAGATTCCAGAAGCCAGCTACAAAACAATTATGTAGGATCACAAGCTGAAAGATGTAAAAGTTCTTAACTAAGAGGCTATTTTTCCCATGGGTCCAGATACAAGAAATCTTGAAATCTTCACTTCCATCAAAAATAACTGTCCAAATACCCAGAACTGTTAAAATAGCTAGAAAAAAACACAATTTAGAGAAGATATTATCTCAACTTTGCAATAATCCGTATGCTTAGATTTGTTATAATGCCAGAGCAGCTAGTGGGGAGAGAGAAGCAAGAGTAAGCTTAGCTGTCCATCCTTTCTTCTTCACTGCATCATCTGGCTCCTGTAGGGAAAAGAGAGCAGTTGAGCTTTAAGCTTCTTCCTTTTTAGCTAGAAAGAAAGCATATATGTTAGCAGAGATCCTCATCAGTATGAGGCTCCCATGGCTGATTATGACAGTTCTGCAGTGGAGAGGTTAAGTATGCTTGGCATACAGATGCACGAGGTTGTGCATCTTTGGCCATAAAATTTGTAGTAGCAATCAAAGCTTGTGTTGGCTTACTGCCTATTTCATCCTCTACCTGACACACTTCTGGCCAAGGGCTTTGAAAGATCTCCGCCATCCATAACTGATCCTTTGCTCCCTGCTCAAGGTGAAGAGTTCAAAGGATTGGACCACTTCATTGCATTCAGTGAAGCATACCTTCAGCTTATCCACCATGCGCTGCCTGTAGCAGTCACATATTATTGTTTTACTTTGCAGTTCACAGCAAAATACCTAGAAAAACATACAGACACTTCCCATCTGAACCATGGACAGAATTTTGTTGCATTTACTACCAACTCATTCCACATAGCGTGTTATCTTACATATTGAGACATGCAATACTCAGCAAACTAAGTAAGAGAAGCAAAATAAATGTAACCATAATATGGGAACTGTGGCTGCTATGCAAACACTACATTAAAATATTGAATAATTTTAATCTCTGAGTTCAGAGAGTTCTGCCGTCTTCTATTGGTCCTTACAGGGTTTCAATCTACAGTTATTTTGTTTTGTTTATTTAGACAGACTAAACTGCAAAATATAGGCACTCCAACAGAACATACAGACAATAAAATGAAACAGTAGGATGCATGTAGAATTATGAGCTAACTGATGTAGGTTTATTTTTCTAATGCTGATGTTATCAAAGTTAACTACTTGGAAGCTAAAAAGTTTTGCAAAGGGCGGTTTGCCAGGTTAGAAAGCCAGCAAGAGCTGCTTCAAGGCACAGGCAATAACTTGGAAGCAATCATGTTTTAAAATGGGATCATTATATTTCTAAAACCTTTAAGTGTGACATTTCTGAGTTCAAGACAAAAACTTTTGACATTGTGCTGCTATAAATAACTTCGTTCTGTTTCATGTGTTATTTTTTATTTCCAGCTTTAAAAAAAAAGCTCTCGAAATCTACAGTCTTTCTCATATTTGGCATTAAATAGATTTGATTGATCAGCTGATTTGCTGATAAACATAACAAAATATTCATTATCATTTCCCTTCACACTAGCCATTCTTTAATGTCTCTTAATTTAATCTGTCTTCTTTTCCTTTAATATCATTAGCATTTTAATGTGGCCATGAAAATATAGCAAATTCATAGAGCCAGTATGAAAGTTGATTCCTGAAAAGTTTCTGAATCTTTGAGAGGCTTTTTTTTGGTTGGTTATTTTTTTAATTCCTTATTTTTAAAGACAATACTTAAATCTTTGAGACCATAGAGTTTGCCTTTCCTCAAAAGTTGAGGAAGATCTGTAGTAATTTCTAAGTTGTTGGGCTTTATAAATATTATGTTGATTTCCAAGCGCAAATGAACAAGGAAGTGAAGATGCTGACTACAATTAAGAAAATGTCAAATGCCAACTTCTGTCACAGAAGAAAAAGAACTACCTTCCTGTACAGCAGAGTTTACTTTCAAAGCTTGAAAAGGTGACAGGCTAAAGGTTACCAGAATTTAATTTTAACATTTCTGGTACCTTGTCCTGGGAGAGTCTCCCACAAGTATTGTTTGCTCTAACCCAAAATCTACAGTGAGCTAGGGATCTAATATTGCATGATTGCACTTTTAGCTCTGCTGTAGCTGTGGTTGAAAACTTTTGGTTCACTCCACGCAATCTTCATTGGAATTACTGGGAAGTCTCACTGGGAAGTGAAATATAAGTTTTGCTTGTCTGGGAAATACTATCACTCTAACTTCCTGCCTGTTCATTACCCCTGCTGTGTCTCCATCTTAGGAGATTGCAAAGACCATTTTTATTCATAGAAGCTGCATCTGAAAAGGGTTGTTCTTGCAATTTGCTTTAGAAAATCTAATCAGCATCTCAGCTTCACCAAACTGCAGTCATATAACAGCTAGTGCTATCATTTTGTATGTTCTATTCTTTGCAATTACAACCATTTAAATAGATTAGAATACCTGATTTCTCAGGCCTTAGTGGCCAATGTGTGTTTGTGGAAAATGGATGATTAAGCTTCAAGCTCTTCAATCTACAGAATGACAATATTATCTTAGACATGCCACTTAGGACCAAAATTTTTGTAATAAATTCCATCCAAATAGATCCGTGTAACATACTGTTAAAGGTGCATGATAAGTTACTCTTGCTTTTACAAAAATCTCAGTCAAGTTTTAAAAGAATAATGCCACACTTAGTTTTGCCCATAATTGTACTTTCTAGTGATAAAACTAAATAAATTGTCTACTTTTCTATCAACTCCTCTTGACAGATTGGCAAAAGAATTATAAGTTTTTCTTAGAGTCTTTTGCCATTCTGTTCAGAAGAGTTCATGCTTCTGAAAAGGTGTTTTTTTCTGTGCTACTTCTGCGGAAAGGTTGATTCAACACTAAAAACTTTAGGAGAGACCACATTTCTTTATAAAATATTTAAAAACTACTTTAACTTTAAAAAAAAGGTTTATGGAAAAAAAATGTATATCATGCTAGCTTGTGGTCTGACTTGAATTCTATTGCTCTCTGCCACCAAGATGTCTGACACCATTAGAAACTTTTTCAGGAGTTGAGATTCCAGCTGGGAATACTCTGTGAAGGTTTTCACCATATTCATTCAATTTAGTAGTTAATTTTTGAAAAGATACGGCTGTGTTATCGTACACAAACAAGAAAAGCTAATAATAGATAAATGCAGACTGGACCAATTTCATTCCTGCTGTAACACTGTTAATTTCTTGTGGACACAGACGAACAAATCCTTTCTCCTCTTGAATGAAAGTAAACTGAACTGTAAACCTGATCTTAATCTAAAGATGATATCACTGTCTTCTTCTGTATAGTTGAATGAAAGAAGAGAATCACCACTGGCAACAAGTTTTACAGGAAAAATAATTTTCTTTGTAGATCACAGTGGAATCCAGATACTACTCTGCATGAAGGACACATTGTCTCAACACAGGAGCTGGCTGTACTCCTGCAACCTTTTTTTACCCAGAATTCCAAAAATTTAGTCTTGTTTGTTCAAGATACGGTATGTAACATTAATTCTTTTTATCTTACCAGTGTTGAATGCAGATCTGTGTGTAAATGAGATGACATGATTCTTTCTTACCAATCTAATCTCTTTGTTTTTCAGCTAAGCATAGATGATTTCACATATTACAGTGAACTCTATGGTAACAAGAAGCCATTTCAAAATCTTCAGGCAAGCGTTTTTCTCTTTTATTTCTTTATATGGAATGTTTGAGATTAAAAATTACGTAAGATGCAAACAGACAATAATTGGGAGAATAAAAATGAATTGCAACAGTTTTCCTATTAGCTTATTTATTGAGATTATTTAAGTAGATGAATTAAAGTAAATCAATTTAGTTTGCAGAAATATCTTTTGTATCTTTTTGTAGCTATTTTATTTCTGAAAATCAAGTTCTCAGAATTTATCTTGACTGACAATTTTTTTTCTAAGCTGCAATTTTATATTGTAGAAAACAATACAAACTCCCATATCAGCAACACAAAATACAGTTTTGAAGCCACAGTAAAAAAAAAATAGTTATAGGAGTCAACTGTTTATTCTGTTTTTTCAAAATTGAAAACCAGTTTTATTTTCATGCAAAGTGAAGTTGTCTCAACCCATGCAATAGTTTTATATTTAAATATAGTTAACATGTGCCTACATACTGCATTGCTTTAATCTACATGGAAAAAAAGTTATTCTACTGCAGTAATTTGAAACGAACTACAGACACAGACATTAAGACTGAGTCCTCCTGAGCTACCAAGCAACTTTAATTTCCGTCCTTGTCTTCCTCATTAGGGAAGTTTATAGATTTTGTGCACAGCATCTCTGCTTACACTGATGTTACAATTTACCGAACTGTTGAAAAAAAAGAAGTGTTCACACAGGGAAGTCATAAACGCAGTCCTGGATGACCAGAGCTGTTAGTAACATCGCTAACACCAGAGCACATGAGGAAGCATAAATTTCTAAGCACCGCGCAGCAAGCTCATGCGTAATTAAATACATAAATATCCACATATTGCCTATCTTTGCATCTGTGCTCTAAGAACCTCATATCTTCCTTGTATCACCAAGACTGGAGAACCCTTCATCTTGCTGCCATCTGAAAACGTATTGACACTGATGCTGGAACAAAAGTAACAATTCAGAGTGTGTAAATGGTTTGCTCTGAGTACTGCTCATATATATCAGTGATTGCATCCACAGCCAGATATGTTGATATGTCTCTGGTATGCCCTTTCTTCTTTGGATTTAGGATCTATGCAAGGTTGCATCTGGAGCAAATTTCCCTCTTGCTTCCATGACTGAAAAACTGATTTGATTTTATAATTCAGATGCTGTGTGAAGTACATTACTGCTGCAACCTCCTGGTGATATAGTGGTCTTATTTAAGTAGGCCCCTGAATGCTTAAGACGAGAGATTTGAAAGCCTTTACAACTTTACATCTTTTGCCTTGTAACTGGGACTCCATCAACATGCTGGAGCTTAGAGCCAAATACTAGAAATGAGCCTGGGGACTGATGGGTCTAAAAATCTGGAGATGTATACTGAATGGATTGGAGTCCTCTAGAGAGCTAGTAAGGAGGTCCTCAGATAAAGGATCACATTTAACTAAGTCTGTTCATGGTCTGTGTCTGGTAGGGCAAAGATTTGACTCAGGTTTTCAACAAACTGAATAAATGTCAGTAACGGGAAGTTTATTTTGCTTTCTGGTCTTGCCTCTGCTCCCACTCTGTCCTGGAACTGAAAATCTTTTTCTGATTACAATTTTTTCAAAACCAAAAAGTTTCTTTTGATAAATTGGTAACCTTAACTCTAGCACTTCCTAGTTTTTATGTATTGAACTTGGTAATGTTAATATTTTTCTAGTATAGTTTTGTGGGGGTGACATGCTGTAACATAGACGAAAGGGAATGGGATGTATAAACTAAATATTTCTTTTTCATTTAGGTGCACATATGGAGAATTTTGACAATATATGCACAGACTCATAGCTTTTAGTGCCAGAAAGCCTCCTTCTAATCATCCAGTTTCATCTTCAGTATAACAGAGGCCACAGAAATTTGCCTAGTTGCTCTCACATCAATTCCATCCCACTTCAGTCACTTTGTGAAAGAAATCTTTTCTTAATCACAGTGTGAAAGACTCTACAGAATACAGGACAGAGTGAAGGTCAGACCTGAATTTTCTCACTGGGGAAACTAAAATCTTTGATGTTGCATAATCACAAATTTTTATACCTTCACACTCTTTGTTATACAAGTGATTCATTAAGCTGTAATAGATGTTCCATGTCACTCAAGTAGCCTCTTTTTGAACTCAGCAATGCAAATTTATTCACAGACTTATACTGAAGATCTCATTTACTATGTATATGTGCATGTAGCAGCATGTGTACTACAAGAAGAAAGTGTTATTTGCTAAAGAGTTATAGGCTTGTAAACCACAGAGACATTTGCAGATATTAGATTTGTTCAGCTACGTTAGCAACTGTTTGGAGCTTTTGGGATCAATAGTTCTGTATGTAAAAAAAGAAAGAATGCTATTTCCAGTTATTACAAAAAGAGGTCTTATAGGTAGATCAGGTACCTTAAACATTCAAATAACTTTTTAATTAAATAATAAAACATGAAGATTAGCATTTGGGGATTTTTTCTGTCAAGCAGTCACCTATCCTACAAACTACTGTTCTTTAATGTTAGCTTTCACTTTCCCAAGCTAAGAGTCATTTCCTTAAAACTGCAGTGTATGGTAAAGCACTCCTACTAGTTGCTAACTGTGAAGTTACATAATTATTACTGTAAATCAAAACTTTTTGCTAGTCCTATGTGGTATAGTTCTGCCCATCTACTATTCTAGAATTAGAGGTGCATAGATACTGTATGATAACCTGTATAATTGATTTTGCCATACCAGGACTAGACATCATTATAGTATTGATATCATCAATATTGATAACATCATATTGATAGTAAACGATATTCTTTTCATAATCAGCTGGCTAAACAGCATCATATAATCTGCTTTTGATAAGAAATTGCTTAACAGGAATATGTTCTACTGATAAAAACATGATGATATTGCTGTTTCCATGTTAGAACTGTACATTGTTTAGGCTACTCATTTTGTCTATCCATTCAAGATAACATATTTTGATAACTTAGGTAATTTTCTGTATCTGTTTTTTTTTTCATTTTAATGATATCTGTAATTATAATAAAACTCAAATAGTGCAGCACTTTCCTTTGATTCTTCTTTTCTTATTATAAAGTCAGTCAGGAAACCTGGCTATGCCTGCCCTTCAAATGGAAAACAGTTGAATACCAGTGGCTGAGACAGATGGCAGTGCAGTATTGGTTAGGAGCAAAGATTCAGATTCAAATATTACTCAGTAATGATGCATTTTATATCTTTTGCTACAATAAATGAGTAATCTGCCTAATATATATCCTTAGAAGAATTGGCTACTGCCATTTTGACTGCTGCTAGGGAGAGAGGAATTAAAATAGCTAAATCAAAACAAAATAATCGACTATTGTTCAGATTTTACCCCTGTAATCATTTATGCAAAACTAGAAGGGAATGTATCATCCTTTTCTACCAGAAGGTGCTAAAAACACTACTCAAAGGCTTATGAACCAGATCAGTATTTTCTACTCTGTTTTAATTTTTGCAGTTACATTTTCTATTAGTCTGTCAATTCAGACATTAGTACGTAATCCTCACTTACGAGCATCTATAGAAATGTGAAAATAACTAGCCTTTGCCTAGAGTTCCCTCCTTTTGAAATCAACACTGAGAGAAAATATAAACCACGGGAGAACAATATGAGCAATTAGAAAGAATCAGAAAAGGTCAGAAAGTGGTAGGCAATCACAGAACATACAAAAAGGAAAAAGAGTAGGAGGAGAAGAGTGTTAGCAACACCACAACACTTGCACCAGTTGGAGAGAAAGAGTCTATCACACGTTGGATAGCTGGATGTTAGATCAAGTGACAATTTGACTGAAGTGTTGAAATGCAAAAGAGAAGTTAAGAGAGTTAAGAGAAACTGGAACTCAAAAAAATCTTCAAATGTTCACGTTAAATTTTTAGCAGATTAGTTTTGATCATTCTCAAGTCTCCATCTTGCATTTTCTTTCCTTGAGTATTTCAAGTGAACTTTATCATCAAGAAAAATCCTTGGAAAGATGTTTTTCAATTATTCAGGCTTCAATTTTTACAGAATGAGAATGTTTTAAAATCCATTTCACTCGAGTATTTTCATCAGAAACTCAGATATGAGTATTAAAAATAAAGAAACAGATACTCTGATGCTTGATTATATGAACCAGTTCAGCCTGAATTTTACATTTTGTATTTTAAGTGGGAAGACAGAAAGTACATAAAATACATTAAGTTTGTGTCTGGAGGCTTTGTAGATCCTAAAACAGGTAGCATTCTTTAATTAATAGTTACAAATCTAACACTTATCTGTATTGTGAACTGCACTACTAGGATATATACAAAAGCAAGGTATTTGCTATACTCTGTACTGCACTGAGATGGTGGAACTCGTGCTCTCCTATACTGATCCTTTTGATGATCTTTGCTTCTTTTTTCCTTTCTCTCCATCATCCCCAATGCCTTGTCCACCTTCCCCTTTCTCAACCTGAGAACTTCAACTACCTCTCCTCTTCCGCCACACATGTTGAAAGAGCAGTAAGAATTTGATGTCACTTAGTGCCTTAAGCTTGCCCCCCAGCAGTGCATGAATAAGAGCCGTAGCAGGGGCCACTTGAGCAGCCTGTGGTCAGCGTTATGCTGATGTGAACTCACTTAATGTTTACCGTGATGATTCCTCACCTTAAATATTAAATTAAGCATATAGAAGAAATGGTTTGTGTTTAATTATTAAGCAAGTAAATAAGCTCTCTATAAATTTATTGCAGGACATTCTTCAGTCTTCTCCTTCATCTTTAGTTTTGCCTGCTGTTGACTGCAAAGCTACCCGTTATCTTTTGGGCTTTCTTCAGGAGTCAGCAGACTGGAAGTTAACAAACATAACTAATCCTGATGTCTCTCTGCTAGAAGTGAATACATCTAAACCAAACTTATTTGTAGTACAACTACAACCGTTTATCAGGTAGGAATTTGTCATAATTAAAGTTGACCCAAATATATGCAAGATTTTTAAAGCTTTTTGAAAATATCTGTAATATTCAGGAAATTTAAATATCAAAGTGGAAGTTTACAGGATCATTAAAGTTAATTTTCTTGTAAGTGTACTTTCAATTACTTTTTATGTTTTCTGATGAGGTTACCAGGTATAATAGCTGAACTGTGTTGAGAAAATCAATCAGGCATTCCTCTTTCACTTACCTCATTATACGAAAACAAAAGGACAACTAATAAAATTAAGCAGCAAAACATTTATAGCAGAAAAGTTGAATTGCTTTATGCAATGCATGATTAACCTGCAGAATTAATTGCCAGAAGTCATTCCAGGAGTCAAAAAACTGTCAGGATAAATAAGCAGCCAAACAAATATACAAACAAACTAAAAGTTAATGTCAATAATGAGACTAGTTTCCAGCACACTAGAAGGAATAAGAAGGCTATAATTCTTCATGTGTCCAAACCTATGACAACCATTATCTAATGGAGGTAGAGACAGATTATTCCTTCAGGTGACTATTAGCTACTTCTAGGGCTTTCGGAGCTCTGTGGATTGTCTGGTGCAGATCACTCGTGGATACTGGTGCAGATACTGGATGTGGGTCACTGACCTAATCTGGGATGGCAGCTATTGTAATCAGTTCAGCAGAAAGCTGTGCAGTTCCTATGCATTCATACTGAGTACAAGTGATGGCAATGGCACATTGAGGAAATACTAAATGTGAATATATTGAGTCCATCTGCCTATCTTGTACTGGTCTTCTCTCTTCCTTAATTGCTACTTGGGCATCAGTACATGTTAGTATATGGCCCATGTATAAACGGACCTTAAGAAAACACAATCGTAGCTATCGTGTCACTTCATAAATGATATCCACACTTGGCAGCCATTCTAAAGAGCTCATGTACAAATGTTAGACCAGGGAAGAAGGAAGGCATCAAATGCAAGGAAGGCTGGGGAAAGGATAACCAAAATAATATGAATAACCTGGCTTTTCTGCAGCTAGGGAAGTTTGATGTTTCCGAGGAATCATCTGAAGATGTGTCCTCTATTGCTAATTTCTAACTGAGTTTGCAGAAGGAAAAGCTTGTGAATAGAAAAGAGAACAGTGGAGGGACTTTGTAATCTGGCACTTAAAGTGATACCTATGTACCTCTGTTCATACCTATATACACTTCTAGGTAACATTGTTCTTCTCTGTAAAAGATTTTTAATTATCTTTCTCTCACTTTTTTTGTAGTAACTTAAATGATGTTTCCACCCTGGAAGCAATTGCTGAAAATGGTAAGCAATGTGACCAAGATATTACTAACATTTCATCGATTAAGTCTCTATTTTTGCTTGAACAGATTGTAATCTCTAGAGTTCCCTTTCTTTTTTTTTTCTTTTTTTTCCCCCCTATATAGCACTTATAAGTAGTCAGTTAGCACAGTGCTTAACTGAATGGCTGATTCAAAATCCACTGAAAGGAATACAGCTCTGTACCAGACCTGATTCGCAGTTATAACGTACCCTTGCTTCAGTGATGGGCCTTTACACAGAGCCTGAGATCCTCCCAGTTCAGAATATGAACCCTACATCTCAAGAGCGGCTTAGACTTACTCTTTGGATCTTTCCTTTGCACAATTTTTTGGAGATGTCAGGTTCATCTAGTGGTTCTGAGGTCTCAGTCTTCAAACAGAGACTAGGTGATTGATTTTAGAATTGTTTATTGGTTTTGCAGGTATTATATACAGCTCAGTGAGGATGAATCTCTCTGTACAATTCTATAATAAACCTTTTCTTACCTGGTATCTGGCTGAAAAAGAGTTACCATACACTGAGAGAACTCTAACTTCTTGTAGGGTGTTTACTTACTACTCTAAAGTAGAGACCATGTTATAAAGTCTGCAAATCACTGTAGTGGTAGTTTCAGTGACAGACATTGTGCAGTAGATAAGGGAAACAATTAAGCAGTTTTCCCTTCTTGTTCCCAGGAATTATTAGATACAAAATATCCTTGACTGCTCTAAACATGAGCTGCTTTAATGGGCATTTATATGTTTGTCATTAGCTGCACAAACTCAAGCATAAGTTAACAGGAGAACTGTGGGATGATGGAAGAACAATCTATACTAACTTTCTGGTTAGTGTGAACTAGCTGTTATCAGGAAAGATATGTGTGGATCTGGGAAGACATGCCACTTTGTATGGCTAAGTGCAAAATTTTGACTTAGTATTCCGAGTCACAGCTGTACTCTAGAAAAGCAGAAATGTGGGCGAAATCCTCACCTTCTGGTACTTTTGCCAAAGCAGCCACTGAATACATTGCTGAATAAATCCTGCAAATATTATCAGCAAGAAGTTTTAATTCAAACCAAAGTTATTGAGACCCTGTTCCTTTAAAGTAGCCCACTGAAAGTCTTTGCAGCTGATGGGACTGAATCCCAGAAGAATCGCTTCAAATGTAGTAGTAGAGAGTCCCAAATACAGCTTTCAAATCATGTGTTCTGATCTTTATCAGGTCTATGTTTTGTTTGCAGCATCACCACAGTCACTTTGCCAAATATTGGTATTAGGAGACTCTTCAAGGTCATAACTATTTGCAAGGTCATTAGTTATTGGTATTTGTTATGGAGTGACTCCTGTTACATCCTATCTGGATAAGCAACAAAAAATATCATTTGTCACAATATCTGTAATATGACAAGTGAATTGTTAGCCCATAAATAGTACTTGTGATTTTTTTTACAGTATCAACAGTAAAAGCACCGAAAAGCACTGCAGAACTGTATGAAGCTGCCTAGCATTTCCCAAACCCTTTTATGTTTGCCACTGCAAATTCTTTCCTTTTCACTGTAGATGATTTAAAATCTGATGTAACCAAACATTGGAGAAATCTCTCCTACTGTTTCACTCCCTACAGAGAGCAAACTCTGTAAGATGAAGCAAATAGACCCAGATTCTGCCCCAAGGAAAAGTACTGTTCTGAACTGTCTACAAGCTGAAGAAAGACAGGTTTTTCTACGCACATTATTAAAATGAGATACACCATGAAATCCAAACAGGACTTGTTTGAATCCCCCTGCTCATGATTCAAGGGATTCGGGCTTATTTCCAGTCTCTCCCTCCCTATTTTTATGGATAGACAGGCATGAGGTAATTTTTATAAAACTGTTGCCACAAATATTCACCTGTACACTCTCTTTTTTGTAGTAAGCTTTGGGGGGGAGCAGCTCCTCCCTTTCTTAGCCTTCATACAACCAAAGGACATTTTTTTCGTCTTCTTTTACCTCTCTTCATTTTTCTTTATATCTCTGTTCATTATTTTTTTCTTTCTTTCTTTTGTACAAGGTTTTTTGCCAGTTTTTCTAAATGTTTCTCTTCTCAAGAGAAGGTTCTTCTGCCTTCTGTCATGTTGGCCTTATGAATTCAGCGTACCTCCAAATCAATGACAAAGCTGCGTATGACTCCACTTGCGTAACGTGAAGTTCTTTGATTGCTTTTGCATCTATCCCTCTTTCCCTCTGATTCTCAATCTAGTCATCCTCTTCCTCTTCTCCTGTCCAATATTCTTCCCCTTTTCATAGGGCTCTTTTCTGTTCTTTCTCTCTTGTTCATAGTTTATACTCTCTCTTTCTCTTGACTTTTATCCTTCCAGAACATTTCTTCTCAGTTTCTTTCTTCCCACCCTTTATGTATAAAATCACACAAAGAAATTATAATAGACTAGAAATTAATAATAGCACTAATCCTACAGTTCCCTGGTGACGTTCAAGAGATGTGTCTCCAGTAAGTGAGAAAGGTTTAATCCTTCCATGAGGACACAGAAGCAGAGAATTAGACCTACTAACTAGATGGTGTCATTCTGGACAAACCTTTTACATTCATAGATCTACATAGTGTTTCCTTCATTCATCGTATCTAAAATAGAACTTGCATTAGGTTCACTGTAAAGTTACTCTAATGTCAAAATTACCATCTGGAGACGACTCCTTTTCTGCTACAGAGAGACTCTAGGATAACTAATGTAGGCATGTCGTTTAGATGCTTTACGATAGGGTGGACAAATCTAGGCCCTTTGCCTTGAAGAACTTGCAAATACTTCACAAGTAACATAGATTATGTGGCTTGGAGGAATGTTATGGTCAACTTTATGGTCATAAATATGCTTGCAGCAGCCTCTCTGAATGAATGTGTTGCCTCTAGAATGTTCTGAAAGGCAAGAATCATAGATTTTACTGGTAACTATAGTTACACATAATTCATTATTGAAGTGAAATGGAAATGATGTGTGATTTCAGAATACAATCAGTTGTTTCAATGAAAGGAAAAACAGACAAAACCTGTGAATTTACCTCTGTAGTAGTATTCCTTCCACAAATTTTAACTGAGGCTCCCGATATTTTTAAAAATAACTTGTTCTCTGTGCATACGGAACATGAAATTTACATTGTGTAATTCCTTAAATCCTTGGTCCCAAAATAATTACACTAGTAATTAGCAATTACTCTGTTTCTCATAGCAGACACTTTTTAATAATAATTTTTTAAAAGTGAACTTTGCATAGCTGTGATTCTCGACTAAAATAAGGAAATCAATTTGATAAAAAACTCATAGAAAAAATATTTACACTTATACAAAAATTAGGCATTTTTCTTAGTTAGGATACCATAATTGCTATAAGCGTAACACTTTAAAAAGGGTTAAAAAAGTAAGATTTACTACTAATACAAGAAAATGAAATACAACTGGTGTAAAGTATACCTTTGAAATCTGAACAGCTTGTTTGTCTGGGTTATAAAATACCCATTCATTAGACGTTTGTGGATGAGAAGTGGGAAAACACTGATAAAGTGAATGTTGGTCTAATGGCTTATTTATCAGTCCCAATGTTATCAATTATCAGTCCCAACACTAATAATCATTCTTGATTCACAACTATTATGCTCCTTATCATAAGTGGATCTTAATATTTCTGTATACAGTTTGAAAACATTTATGAATCATAAGTATTTGTCATAACTACCTGTAGTTGCAGAACTAAAAGAGAATCATCTGTAGAGAGTTCTTTGGACCTTATTGAAAATTCTAGAAAAGTCTGGCAAGAGAAAAAGTTGGAAACTCAAGCATTTTCTGTATTTCTTCTAAATATAAAAGCCAAATTGGAACCTTCGCTTCAGGACTTGACCTTTCCTTCATTTTTCAGAAATATTCCAGCATAATCTTACAGTGTAGCAATATTTTCCATACGCTGCTGAGGGTAAAGAGTCAGGCTTTACCTGTCTCTACAAGTTTCTTGAGTTTGGTTTCTCAGAGATCATTTGTTCTGTGTACTTTGTAATTCACAAACTAATACTACTTCAGCATTATTATTT
The DNA here is from genome assembly GCF_028389875.1 of Rhea pennata. Taxonomy (NCBI): domain Eukaryota; kingdom Metazoa; phylum Chordata; class Aves; order Rheiformes; family Rheidae; genus Rhea; species Rhea pennata. The sequence goes on from NC_084663.1 coordinate 24,222,813, forward strand.
ATTAACTAGTCACTTGACAAACAGTTTAGGTATGCTGCTCTCATTTGTTAATTGATTTCTCATGCTCCTGCTTTTAATTTTAAAAAGTTCAGTCTTTCAGGTATTTTTCTACTGTGTTTGTTGGCTTCAAAATCACGCCTTTGTCCGAACTGCTGTAATATGTTTGCTTTATCTTGTGCAATTGGAACTGTGAATTTCTGAAGACACTGAACACGTCTTAGCCCGTTTGCAGAAGTTGTCATATAAATGGTACCAGCAACTAGACTGTATAAAGTAAATAAGATTAAACATCTAGCTTGTTACATCCAACAACTGTAGGATTTTTTTTTCTCAATTGGCAGTGTGTGTTAAATTACACAAGTTTCTTTTTATAGATAAAATAATTGGAAGACTGACCATGGGTCTACAGGACCGAGGGACTCATTTTTCAGTAATTTATACTGCAGTGAGACCTTCAAGGGTGAGTAATGTTCAGTGCCCAGACCTGCCAATTTTTTTGCATCTAACAACTTAATATTTACTGAGCAATACTGTACATGATTTTCAAGATTACACAACCAAGCAATCTATATTGTATGAGGTTTTGACCAGAAATGATTGCTTGAATTTTCATGTGCAATAGCTCTATCGCAAAACAGGTGAAGTCTAACAGTCTAAAAGACTATGAATATGCTACATCTGTAGTTGTCTTTAGAACTTATTAAGGAAGATGTTAGATTTTTCCCCCCATTTAACTCTAATGGTTGTGCAATATGTTCTATGTGGAGACTTGGATGACTTGCTAGGCTTCTCTCGGTGCAGCTGATTCATGTCTAGATCAGGCCAGTGAAGAGTGAGTGCTGTTAATTAACTGACAGCTTAAATTAATTCCTGGTTTCATTCCTTTTAGTCAATGTTTGATATTTACAACTGGAACCCAAAATTCATAACTTGAACCTTGCTGATAGTCAGAACAATGTTTATAGCTGACATCAAATCATGTTAGCAATAAGCAGCAATAGGAGAAATTTATTTATGCAGAATTCTCTGTTTTGTATGAGATACTTGATGTAATCAAGCAATATTTATATTTTAATACAATTAAATGGAAGACAGTCATGCCTTGAGGAAAACAGAGTGCAGCTCCTGCTGAAGAGAGTCATAGAAGGGATGGATTATATTCTAAAGAGCAGTGACTCTGAAAGGAACTTGTCTGTTCTAGTGGATGACACATCTGAGCTCCCAAGACAATGCTTCATTTAATTTGAGTTTTGAATTTAGACTCAGAATAACACAAACAGAGAATACAAAAATTATGATTTCCTTGTCTTAGACAACAAGAAAATCTTTACCGGAATTCTTTGTTTAGTGTGAATGTGAGCACTGCAGACAGGATCTTGAAAAGCTGGAGAGATTTCAGGAGGTGAATGTTAAGAACAGTTCAAGGCCTGGAAAACCTACTTTAAAGGGATATGGAGTGAAACTTATTTAGTTTATCCAAAAGAAAAGTAAAAGTCAACTTGACTTCTGTTTATAAGTTTTCTTTAAACGAAAAATGAATGGCTCCCTCAAAGGTGTTCTGTGTTCAACCAGAAATGATCTGGCTCTTTGCAGGAGAGTAGACTCTTGAACCTCTGGCTGTCCATCAAGGTGATTAGAATGGCCCTTTCAGACCCAAGGCAGCAGGCTGGTTTCACTGGAGGAAAACAAGAATTTTTTTCGATAATTGACCTTATGAATCTTGTTTCCAGACAAAGATTTTCAAGATGAGAATTAGAGCACAAAGGCAGAGTGGAAGGAAGCTCATATTGTTATTCTCAGTGCTGTATATTTCTTGTGGTAAAGCAGAAGACTTGAGTCTCCAGGACTTCTGACCTGCTTTTCTCATAAATATGGCATTAATGTTTTATGAAGATCTCCCCCCTTAAAAAAATAATTATTACGGGTTTTTACTGTTTGAAATGAAAGGGTAATGGTCATTCTTAGCTGCAAATATGCATTTGGAACAATTGGAATGAAAAATATTTTTAATTAATGCAAGAATTGGAGTCAAGAGCAGAAATTTTTGTAGCAATTTAAAAAGTCTTTTGAATTTTGAAATCCACACATATTTCAACAGGCTTTTTAAATTAAAGTAACTTAATTTGAGAAATTGGAACACTTTTAAATAATTAAAGCAATCTATTTTAAAATATTCTGCATTTTAGAAATGAATCTATTTTAAACTTTTCTTAATTCTGTAAATTCAAGCCCATATAAAACCATTAAGAAGGTTTTTTTTTTCACAATAATTTTAAGTTATTGCAACACATTTAAGGTTATCTGCTTCTGTATAGAGCTAGGAGAGGCAAAACAAAATGACAGCTACCTTTGAGTAGCTGATCTACCTATATATTTACATATAACCTCTTCTCAGTATATATTGAGTATCTTGCCCTGTGCTTAAACTACTGTAGATGTGAATTGTTTTGTAACCATAAGCTAAAGGATAGATTCCTTCTGCTCAGGCTATAAAGACCATATTCTATGATCTAGGAGTTACAGGGTCACTCCTCAGTGACAACCAAGAGATCATTATATATAAGAAGCAAAGACTTTGATCATATGGGAAGAGATTTTACATTACTCAGTACACTTGAAGCTACTTAGTATGAAAGATTTGCATTTACTAAGTGGGGTTTTTTTTCCCTACTGGTGAAAGAAATGAATTTTAAACATGACATACTTTTTTTTCAAAAAAAGACAGCTCGTCTGATCAGGTAAATTCATTAAATGCAGTGAAGCTTCCAAACACTAGAGCTAAGAGGTTATTTCTCTCTGGATAGCTCTGTCTCCTTACCGATGGACAGTTAACAGCTTCAGAGCATCTTGTTATATCCATTCATCTTTCCGTGATCTCTGAGAGAAAACAGCTGTGAGGCATGTGTATATTGAACAATATTTCAGACTGGAATTTGCCTCAGAAAGTGAATTAATGGGATAGGAAGCCAAACTCTCCTGTGATTGAGTCCCATTGCTGACTTGTTGAGGAAGAGATATTTAGTTTAGTTAGTGTAGTTTGGGTTATAATAGTCATCAGTAACCACAGTGCAAGATGGAGATTTATTCAGGCTAGTTCCTGTTCTGTTCCAGTGTCAAGATTTGAAGTTGGTAGGTAGAATTTAATACCTGGAAACAGGATATTTACTGACCTACATGAAATGGTTTCATGAACCTGTTGATGATTCCTCCGGATATCTCATTCCGTCATAAAAGAGCTGCCTTTCTCCAACAGGGCTGCTGCCAGTTCTCGTGACTCTCTGCCTTTGTGGTCTGGCTGAGTTGCTCTGACACTGAGAGAGTGATTTGTGTCAGATAATTTTGGACATCTGAAGTCATCAGCTAAGGCTTTCCTTACAATCAGTGGAGAGAAACAGGTGTTTTTAAAGTGTGATTCCTCGGACCTATTTTGTAGTTGTCTGCTGCAGGATGAGGCAAAACTCACCCTTCAGAAATCAGAAATCTGATTTCTCTCTGAAAACTGTAAAGGCAGTCCACATACTTACATCAGCTCTCTACATTATTCAGGCAACTCTCACACAACATTTCTCATTTTCCTATCTATTAAAAAAACTTGAGGAGGTTTTCTAATTCCTCTCAAGACTTGAGCAATCTCTTCTACTCCTCGAAATTCATTTGATAGCTTTTTTGTTTAGGAGAATCAAAACATTCTGCAGTCCTTGTTTATCTCTTGCATCTGGAAGTAGTTTTCCTTCCAGAGGGAATATTTACTGTCTTCCTTAGTCTCCTTAGACTGAGACCTTGAGGATGAAGGAGTGCTCTCAGGCCTAATGAATGAGACAAGGAGAGGCAATGGCCCAAACTGCTGTGCCCTGCTGCCTCCTCTCTGAGCAGAGTATCTTCTCAAGTTCAGGAACTCCCAAAGCCTAGTAGGGGTGGCTGATGTGAAGAACAAGGATTCAGTCTAACCAAACGATGTTATGTGAGTCTTCTCTGCTGTTTTGTCACCAGCCAGATCTCACTCACATTAGTTGCTGGGGAAATAACTTCTGTGTTCTCTGGTGAATGCTCAGAAGCTCCTCATGCAACTCTCAGAAATGGACTGTGATCGGTTTCAGCTGACATTGAGTTCTCAGGATTATATGATTTTTCTTGTTCCTGGAGACTGTGATTGAAGTCATACCTCCTTCTCAAGCATGGGTCTTGTGGCTGTAATGCATAATTTTGCCTGTCATTGTAAGACTGCATCATAAGTCTTCGTTTGGAGGGGGTAAAAACGCTGCAGTGCCTGAAAGACAGACATGCCTTGAGTCAATCATAAATCTCATTGTGTTTCCCACGCTTCAGGTTCTCTTAGTGTGCATGTCACATTTTTACAAGTTTGCTCCTCAGACTTCTGTAAGGCAGCTTTATAGTTGATGTCTTTTCCTGGTTTAGCTGAATGCTATTAAAATCACCATGCGGAAGAACCACATATTGCAAAAAGGAGATTTATGGCCGTCTCCTAGTTGATACTCATTTTTCTGATTCCACTTTTTACAGATGCATTGTGAAGTGCTGTTTAAACTCTCTCCTCTGCCTTCACATTTCCAGGTAATTTCAAATACATTAGTCTTTTAACTAATTCATTCTTCATTTTTCAAGATGCCTACTTCAGGTAGCTTCTTTTGGACCTTTTTGTTGAATCTTTGATCCCACTCAGAGCCAGCATCCTGAATTATATGAAATTCTGATTAAGGAGATGTTTTTAACTGTTTAAAATAATCAGACATTATAATGGGAACTTTCCTATGAATCAAATGTTAGCAAAACGGTGATAATTCTGTTCGCTAGAGTTGGAATTGTAGGGTGGGTGTCCTCGTGCATCCTTGAGTATGAGAATTGCCTTATTAATTTACTTCTGTATTCTTAACATTTGAAGGAAAAATTACAGTTTGAAGTAGTATAATAAGGCATCAGTGCTTCAAAACTACAAGAAGAAACCACTGGAATTGCTCAACCCTTCGTCTTCTCCCTCCAGCTTAAAGAGTTCCATTATAATAATAATAATAAAAAACCCCTTTAACTAGTAGGTGAGGAATATGCACTTAATTATTTCACAGATAACGTAGATTTTTCTCCTGATTAGAGCTAGAGTCATTTTAAATAATTACAGAAGAACTGTTTGAGGCTAGTTGAAGCCAGTTCCCTGTCACTCTAGAGGGAAAAAGAATGAACATAACAGTCAAATTATCTTGGAAATTGAATGTTGAGGAGGTGAGAAATGCTTACTGACAATTCTTTCTGATTCATTCCATGTATTAGTGTGGAATTCAAGGAAATAACTACAAGCTAATGTTTTACCTTTAACCCTAGACTTTGCACTACTCTTTTCTAGACATAAAGATTCACTTAACTTAATCATTTTGGTAAGTTTATCATTTCCTTAAGTTAAATATATTGTATTTATATTTTATATGTGCTTATTGACTTCCCTGGGAAATGGAGGGAAAAACAGAACTAAACTATTTATGTTTATTTGGTCAGAACATTTTTTTTAATATTTTCAGTTGCTTGCATATAGAACACTGAATAGATTTCTATATAAACCAAACTGGAGAGTTACAAAAGAGTTTAAAACTGAAGACTTGGAAAGCTGGCAGGGCGGTGGAGGTGAGAAGAGATACAGGTGAAGGTGATATGTTCATAAAAGCTCTATCTTAGAAAAAAAAGAAAAGACAGGAATTGACAAAATGCAGATATAAAAGCTGCAAAGAATATTCTTAAATATCTATTTTTATGCAGATAGACATCATAAAAATAAGCAGTCAGATCAAAATTAAGGTATAAACCTAAAAATAAGATAAAATATATGGAATGCCTAACTGTAAACAATGATATTGATAAAATATTTAAAACTTTCTTGAAGGAAAATAACAGGATAAAAATTGTATAGGAATGGAGTAGACCAGTAAAGGAGTGCTGCTGTATCTTGAAGGTAATTTGGATTCAGGGTGAGAAAGACAGCTATTCGAGGAATAGCTATCGAGAGAGTCTTGGAAGACTGATACTATATGGATCTGGCTTTAGCCTGAAGAAGCCGTAGACATGTACTTGTGACTTGGTGAATTGTCCTCTATTATGTTGACTGACTTAACGGACCAAAATGGTAGCCTAAGCACAAGCAGACAAGAAGACACCTATATCGTAGACATTTAAAGTTTAGTCAAGAGAATTCTACCTACATGTCTAAATAGAAGAAGTTTTGCATTATACTGTGTTCACACAAGTGAAATAGTAGCTGCTCTCGGAAATGCTACAGGAGGCAAGAGGCTGCAGAGAAAGCAGGTGTAATAATTCTTAGAGAGAGACTTCATGAAGGTGGGGCAGAATATCATGCAGAGGTTATATTTTGAGATTCTAAGTAAATGAGTGTTGAAACAACTTCTCAGAAATCCTACAAGAGAAGAAGCAACCTTTAGTCCTGAGTCGTGTCCAAGAATTGTTCAAGATCGAGGTCAGTACCCATTCTGTATTAGTTACCATTAGGTGCCTAAGCACGAAGAAAGGAAGTACAGAATATTCACCATAGAAATATTTAATTTTTAAAAAGAAGAACTATACAGAAAACCAAGCTTATAGGAAGGAAATTAAATTCATCAGCTAAAAGAGTAAAATGTTTATAGATTAGAACTATATATTAGAACTGTTATATACTCTATGTTCATAGAGAAGAAGCCATTTAAAGAGAATATGTTAAAAGTTCAAACTATATGTAAATCTGTTTTCGAAAGACTACTTTTTCACTCCTACCCTTAAGGAAACCTCCCGAAGTCTTACATGATAAACAACAGAGTGAAAGTGGTGAGGCTAATAGAAGTAAAAAAGCCATGCTTCAAAAAATCAAAGTCCTGTACACATAAAGAAAATGAAAAGGAATATAAATTCTTGCAAGTTAAGTGAAGGCAGACTAAAGAGATTCTGAGGAATAATGTGCAAAAGATATAAAAAATAATGAAAAACACATTAGACAGGAAGTCGTTTGCAGAGCGTTGGATCTAATCAAAAAGAACTCAGAAAAATATGTGACAACACAAAACCAAATGAGTATTTGCATTGATGATCTTTGTGGTGGAACATAAAGAAGTTCTCACATCAATTACTTTTTTAGTAACCATCAAGCTTCAAAAATTTTTGCTGTTACTGAGATGATCATAGAAGTCATTTCAGAACAAATCAATAAAATGAATACTAATATACCACCAAGAGCACACAATTTTCACCTAAGAGTTTTAAAGAAAATAAAATAATAAACTGCAAAAATATCAATTTTGTGATTTATGATGTACAGTGCATAAATTATATGTGTGTGTGTGTGTGTGTGTGTGTGTGTGTGTGTTTGTGTGCAAATATTTTATACATTAATTTGGCCTTAATCGCAGAGGACAGGTGGCGAGTGTGACAAAAGATTTGAAAAGAAGTCACATGTTTCTGAGGAAGTATAACCAGGAAGCAATACTGGCCAAATTGACTGAAATCAAACTAGAAAAAATGTAGATAGATGGAGAAAATATTACATAGCTTCAGTGTACTTTAAGCTGACAGATCATGTTCTTTTTTTGTAACAGAGTCATAGAGTATGCAGGTAAAAATGATCCTGTTGTTACAGTCTGATTACATTTTTTAAGGTTTTGACAGCATACCTTTCTAAAAGCTACTAAAGAAATTAATTTTCTCATTGGTAAAAGAGGTGGGATTATCTTGTGCATAAGTAAAAAGAAGATAGAAGTCACAGGTTAAAAAAAGGGGATCAATATTTACAGTGCAGTGTAATTATTAGTGAAAATCAATGGGGACTTACGTTGATACACGTGCTGTTCAGCACAATCATTAGTAGTAGGGAAAAGGGGCTGAAGTCTAAAGGTGCTATAGTTTGTTGATTACTGACAAGCTGGAGAAACAACTCACAACACTGAGTTACTGGGTAATAAAATGGCAGGTGAAATTCAGCATAATGGAAAGCAACACATGTAAGGAAAACCTTAAATATGCATATTACATTGTGGTGAGTGGCTGTTACTTCTCAGAAAAGACATTATGGTGTGATTGTGGGTAGATTTCGTAGAACATCACAGCACTCAAGAGCAGCATGAATAGCAAGCAAAATGTTAGTAATTATTCAGAAAGGAAAAAGGCAAAACCAAAAGCTTCAATTATTTCGCTGTGTAAATCCTTAGTGACTGCAAGTCTGCAGCTGGAGCACTGTGTGCAATTCTTGCCACTCTATCTACAAAGGGATACGGTAGAACAACAGGATGAAAGAGGGAGATAATAAAGTGATAAATAAAAACTCCAGTAGCATGGACAGGCTAAATGGCAAATAATTATTCACCGTTTCTGGATGCTGTTCACTATTATGACCACACACAGGAACCTAAGAGCACCAAATTCCTTGAAACAAACAAAATTAACTATTTTTCACTTTACACAGTTTTGAATGATGATAAAAGTACATGGAATTCACTGATTTGGTAAACTAACAGAAGAAAGATATATCAGAGGCTGTTACATATGTTAATTTGAATACAGTGTTCAGCTCTGAAGGTCTCTAACCCCAAGATTACAGGAATGAAAGGGAGTATTCTGGGACAAATATTGTTTTTATTTACCCTTTTCTTATTTTTATTCTGCTAGTTGCTGTCTGCAGCAGTGACAGTGAGCTAGATGGACCTTTGGTCTGACAGTTTTTTACTAGTCTTATGTATTAATTTGGCAGTGGAAGGTTGGAATATTTACATAGCATTTCTCTGTAATAGGAATGTAAATGGTAATATGTAACTTTTTAAACTAAAGGCCATGAGCTAGAAGAAGCAGCTAGCAGTTTAAAGAAAGCTCCAGTAAAGGAAGCTTATGGACTTTCCCGTTCATTGTTTCTTATTAGGTTGCTGTAGAACTGCAGCTTTTAAAATATGAAAATAATGGTCACATTAAACTGCTGTACACAAATCACTGTTCTGTTGGCAGTCAGAGTATCCATAAAAAAATGGCTAGTCAGCTGGAAATCAAGTTGGCAGTGCCTCAAGCCTGGTCTAATTTTCCTTATTTTCAGTGTAATGAAATGGATCAGATTTTTCAAGATCTCTCTAAGGATCCCTCTAAGTTGCCCCTGAGAGCTCTGAATCCCTTCCCACCTAAGAGGTGGATGCCTGTTCCTCTTTTGGAGAAAGAAGGGCTTAGAAATAGGAAACCTTTTCACCCATGCAGAAGGTCACAGCGTACTGGTTTCCTCCTCATCCTAAGGAGGAAGTGCAAAGATCTCTGACTCTAGCTGGGTAGCTTATGCATGTGTTCAGAGCAGCCTTGCCCTAAGCACCTACCTGCAGTACTTTCTTGTCTTCTTTTTCACTGTATGAATTAAATAAACAAAGCTGGAAAAATATCCTTCTGGTACAACCACAGGGTTGCCCCGTGAAAAAGCACTTAAATCCTGCACCATTTGATTTCTAGTTCAGTCTCTCATCTGTGCTAAAGAAATAGCTATGAGAGGAACAAAGAAACACTTTACCACCAAATTACTGAAAAATTTGCCAATCATCAGATTCTTTAGGAGTATTTCTGATTCTGGGAAGTGTATGGGTGATCTAAGGGCTAGAGGCAGTATAATAAAAACACCTAAGTTTAAGTGCATCCATTCTGTAACGTAGTTAAGACTAATTAGAAGGCATCTGTATTATTTCATTTTAGTTTCAGCTGCTATTCTATATTCTAGCTTTATTTTTATTTTAGAAAATAATTCAGTCATTTTATATAGTCCCACAGAAATTTTCTATTTTAAAAATTCAATATTTTCTGGTAGGAAGACATTTTGTTGGACAGATCTAGATCTACCAGATTTGTGCATGCAATGGTTGTGCTTTTCTCTACTTTCTGTTACCTTGTCTGAGATCCATTGAAGTATTAGACCCCTATTCAAAGCCGTTAGCTAATGAACTGCTGCTATATGCAGCAGGAAAGAGGTGCCGCTGTTATTCATAGATTGCTACTGTGCATACACAGGCATTATGTTCATAACACAGCATACACGCCTCTAAAATTAGAACAGAGGATGATAATCTTTTGTGTAATTTTCAAGCATTTCAAGCACTTTCAAGACTTTAACAAAAAAATAAAGAAATATATCTTTTTGGTAATGATGGGTAGTTCTACTTAAATGTTCTCTCTAAAACTTACCATTATTAAATACTAGAGGCTTTTCTATAAAAAAACTAATAACTTGGACTTGCATGCAAGCTATTCACATTTTCTTTTCGTAAGGATTGCACTCTAGAACTTCAGTAGACAAAGCTAATAATGAGGCCGGAGTGCTACCACAGTGTTGACAGATTGTTTTTGAAGTATTTGCATATTAAAATGCAGATTCTGCTTCTTCCCAAGGACCATGTTACCCCATCCCTTGTAGCTGACAAGTTTAAATTCTATAGATTTCACTCAGCAAATATATGATATCTTTTACCATTCGGACTTAGAAAATTTTGTCAAATTAGAAAGTCAGCTGATTACAGAAACTTGTGGAGCTAGTATCTTTTGGGGAAATTAGCCCTGTGCTGGCAGATCCCTTAACTCAGAGCAGTGCAATGATGTACTGTCACCTGAGCTAGCAGCAGCCACTACCGCAGAGCCAGAGGCAGTGGAAAGACTTGCCAAGCGGGCCAGCAGACCCTTAGCCCTTTCGAGAGCCTGGGATGCTGCAAGAGAAGAGGCAAATTAGCCCAGCACCAGGCTGACAAGACTCTACGCCTTCTGGCACCCAGCCTAGTATCACCGCACTCTACAGATTCACATAGGCTTACAAACCAGCACGGGAATCTCTAATATGGAGCTGTAGTGTGACATATATCCTCAGTGTCACTAGTAGACACACCCAGGGTAAATACGGTAAGAAACCCATCCTTTTCCTGACAAAACACCACAGGTCTCTTATGTAATTTGTTTGAATTTTTGCTGTAAAATCCAGACTTACAAGTTAAACTATAAAGTGGTGCCTGATATCCAATTTTATATTACATGTCATATTTTGTCCTTGTTCTGTCCTCATCATTCTACAAAAGCCTCAATGTTTACCATTTTAATGCAGCATTGCAACTGTAGTTGTTTCTGTTTTAACCCAAATGACTGAATGAGTTCATAGAAAAATATTTAATAAGTCATAAATTTAAACAGTATCAATATACATTTTAGTTCACTACAGTATGTAAGACAAGCCTCAAGTATTCTAGCACCTAGATATCTGCCTCTGGCACTTTCAGCCAAATCGCTGGCAATAGCTTGTAGGATAAAGGGGATTTCTTGCCTTTTCATTGAGCAGAACTCTTGCAAGGTGAATCTTAAATTTCATTTTGCCTCCTTACTCTTGAAAACTCCTTCTCCCCAATATATGCTTTCCTCGTGACCTTAACAATCTTCCTTGCTATTGCTCCAAAATTTTTGTCAGGGTGTGTGCTGCCAGCAGGAGCAATTGCTTGTGGCTGAATCCACCCCCAAGCCAGGCTTGCCTGTTACCTGGAGAGAGAAGCTTGGCTATGGGGTGAGAACAGCAGTAAGCATCAAGTTGGGGATCAAGCACACAATCAATCCCATAGATGTGTTAAAACAAGTCCAGTCTTTGTTTTCTAATACCAATCACCTGATAAGGTTCAGATTTCTAAAGTTTAATGCCAAAGTGTCATGACAAGGGTCAATAGTTACAGGCTACAGGAGTGGCAGTTCTACCCAGCTGCTGGCAAAGGCTGTACGTTTTGGACTCACTTGAACTGGCAGGTTAGAAACTCACAGGACAGGAAGCAAATTACTAAACTGAGACTGATGACGTTGACTGAGATGTGTCTGGAAGCTTCAGTGAAAATATGGTCATTTTGATACAAACTTGGAAGGGGAAAAGTGTTTACCAAGAAGAAAGAAACAGTGGTAATCTCCTTCCAGAAGGTATTTGCTGTTAGTTCTAAGATTAACTTTGTCTAGACTTTCTGATATGGTTTTTGTTTATATGTGTACATTCTATCTTACATACACTACGGTCATAAAAAAATAAGTGGATTACTGTGAGCAACAAAGCAAAGTAAAAGATTTTTTTTAAATTGAAAATACTTGTTTTAATTAACTCCCTATCCAGGGAATCCAGTTTGCCAGTATTACTGGCCTTTGCCTTGTGATTCATCAGGCTAAAAAGACAGAGTCCAATTTCCCTCATAAGTTTCTTTAGTGTAAGTTCTGTCTTTCTCTGTTTTCCCTGAAAGATTTGTCAGAAATGGAGATACTGAAAGCAAAGAATGGCATTGTCTCATTGAACAATATTTTTATGGAGAGAATCTGACCAGTAGGTACTGAATAACATACTAGTACCATCATTTACTATTCATTTATTCATTCATACATTCACCCAAAGAACTGTAAGCATTATGTGTAACTTTTTAAAGTTCCAAATTGCTTTCCTTAAATTATTACTGTACTAAATTTTAAGTGTAATATGTAATACTGTCCATCTCTTCTCTCTTCAAGCTTCTCTTCAAGAATTGGGAGGAAGGCGCTCCAGTTTTGCAGATTAGTCCCCCAAGGTGCTGCAGGATTAAAATATTAAATATGGGGAGGAGAATTTTTAATGGATTCGGGTTCTTAATCCTTCAGTGACTAGTCTGCATCTGGGACAAACAGTGCTGGCAACTCTCCCAGCACTTTGAGTAACACATTTTGGCCCTGGCCTGCATATGCCGGTTATGTAACCTACCAGACTCCTGTCTAACCTCAGCCCACCATCACTACATATCTGTTTTTTCTTACTGCAGAAAAGGTTCCTCATCTTTTTTCACATCTCCCTTGGCAACTTGGATTCCACATAAAGACATATGGAAGTGAGGAAAACAGCCAGTTGGAGTGGGGTATTCCCCTTTGCAGTCTAAAAAGTGATGTAAAATATGTAAAGCTTCCTTTATCATCATGGCAGAGTTGTCTGAAACAGGGCCCAAAATCTAATGTTAAAACTGGGAAGACTGGCATCAGAGAATATTTTTTGAATGATACATCTGGTACACTCATTTCAGAGGTAGTTCTTTTTTACAGTGTAAACTCTTATTTCTTTTTTTAAAAAATATTAATTTAGAAAATCTGATTAACCTGAAAATGAGTTTTAAAAATCTAGCAGACAACCAAAACATTTTTTTCATTAGAATAATTGTATTTGGGGTGTTTGTCCTAAGTGAAATTTCATTTGAAGAATTTGAAGCAGGTCCTCCCACTGCTGAAAAAGTTTGATATAAGCATCATTTAAAAGTTGCAGTGAGAAAATAGAAGGAAATATCATAATTTTCTTCAGAAAGTTGGCACTATTGTGTCACTTGTGGATGTCCCGTATATGCAAAAATCCCTTGCATCTTGATAAGATCTTTTAAGTGGAATAATTAGCTTATCACAGCAGTACAGCTCCTCTGCTCTGGGTTCTGGCCCTCACATGGTCCCTCTTGCTCATTTGCCTTTGTACCATATAGAATTGCACAGCGTATTCCCTCATATTCTCTATAAACCAAAGTTCGGAGATCACTTATACAGTTTAGTGTTACAAAAGGACCCAACTGTGAAGAAAACTCCTAAACATAAACATATGAGCTAAAACCAGAGATCGTATTTATACAGACCACTAAAATGTAGCCATATCATAAATATTGCTGGGTTTTTGGCTTTTCTAAGTGAGGATCTCCAAATGCTTTCTGATGACTTGGGTAGCCTCCACTAATCACTATGAGTTAAAAAAAGAGCCTATCATTATCTCTTACAGTGGAACTTATATTTTAACTCTAACATAAGCGTCCCAGTTTCACTTCTGTGAAAAAATCTGGAAGATGAAATGTAGAATGCCAAACTGGCTGAGTGTCACAATTCCTGAGTAATTTTGCTTGATGATAGAAGTATGTGTTATTAGAAAAGGGAGCAATCTAATGATAATGTCAGCTAGTAGTCTTGGCTATATATCCTGCAGGGTGCTATAGCATTAGTAATCATTCTTAATAAATGATTGCTAATGATAGGATGTATCTCATTTCTCTGCATTCTTTTCTTCTCCTCGTTTCCCTCTAACACATTTACTTGAAAAAAACCAATGTTTTAGCTAGAATGATATATCCAGAAGAAGGATGAGAATAGTGGCTTATTAGAATATTAATAAAGAAGAGGAAAAGAAGGAAAAGAGGCTACGAAGATGATCAGAGGACTGGAGCATCTCTACCCTCACCTCCCTAAAAGTACAGAAGGACCTTCCTCTTGCTCTATTTGTTACAGTAAGAGCAGTGACTGCACAGAGGGGATGTGGTTACTCATTGAAATGGGAAGAAGCAATGAGCACCATCAGGACACCTTTCCTATTGATATGCACGCTTAAACACGGCAATAAAAAAGACAAGAACATGTAAGATTGAGACAAGAGGCATGACCATCTGCTGAACTAATATCTAAAAATCCAACTTTGGATCTAGTGGGAAACATAGCTTATTTCTATGATTCATTACCACTCATAATGAAATTTTTGAATCATTCACAATCAGTGAAATTTTTATTTTTACAGCATTTTGTATCTTCACATATGTGTTTGCAACCATTCAGTTTCTATTTGTTTGTAAATTCAAATATATAAAATACCCCTATATCTTTTTTTCTTGTCCTAGCCATTTTATTTTGGAACAACCGACAAAAACAGCAGCAACAACAAAACAAATCAACATTTCTGGCTCCAAGGTCTGTTTCCTTTGCGAAAGACCAGTATGTTGATGCATAAAAATGTTGCCAGATCAGCTGTCTTTCTCCTTTCCAAAACAGACAATTTTGAATTAAGAGGCTTGAAAAACAAATCAAAGGGAAGAATTTTGTCCAGGCTACTTCTATTGCAGGTCCAGCTAGTAACCATAGTGTCCAATTCTGATCTAAGACAATGTAAATTTCATTACTTTCTGTACGTGTCTGAAACAGAGAGAGGCAGGAATGTACTGGAGGAGCTTTCAGCTTTGAACTCCAGCTCAGCCAGAAGGCTTGATTGCCACCCTCAGTTCTCCGGTAGGTGCCAGGCTGTGGTGCTTTTCATATCCTCCTCCTAGTCTCAAAGCATATTTTGAATGTGCTAAATCATCTCAGCCACCGGTAACATTTCTGAGGCTTATAAAAATGCACCTGTAGGATAAAGTGGTGAATATATAGGCCAGGAAGTCTTTGGAGGCATTTCTCAAGAGTGGTGATACTTTCAGGCTCTGATCTGACATATTTGTCCTGCCTGCCCATAGTTATGCAAGAAAGGAAAGGCTGCACTGCGCAATCTACGACCTTCCATATTTTACGTCACAAATATGAGTGTTTGAAACAAAAGCTGCTGTAGGAATGTATTTGCCAATCTCTGTTGTTTCCCTTCTTCAGCATGGGTAAATTTGCTAAAACAGGTTTAGTCAGGAGAAACAAATAAATTTTTTGATCATCTCTGGCACTCCTTCTTTACAGGTAAATGCTCTGGGTTAATATGTTTTCTCAGAGACTGACAGGAATCTTTCTGTGAGAGCTTCATGGTAAAATACTGGCAGAAGAGCCAGCTAGTGTCATAGTCTTTTGAATATATTCTAATAGTTTTCTTTTTGTTTTAACATATTTAAAACTAATCCTGAAGGTTAGCCCAATTGCAGTCTCTGATGTAGCATTGTTTTTAGCTGTTAGCATGTGGTTTTTAGAGCCCTCTTTGGATGATATGCCAGGCCCACATCATGAAGTCAATTGTTAGACAGGATATAATTTAGACTTCAGCACTTCTCTGTTTGAAATAAAATGATTACATTGCAGGAGAGCCTAAGGGAAGATTAAAAGTTTTATATCAAAAGTTTCTTTTGTTGTACATTCTTCTTTTAAAGAAAATGGGATTCATTTAAAATAATATGTGTTCTGATGAAAGAACCCTACTCTGAACTAAAAAGAAATTCAAAGCTGTGTATGTATGTGAAAGGAAGATGATAATCTTCACCTGAGTATTTAGTCAAAGGTTTTTAACTCAACCCATTTTTCTTTATATCTAGAATGAGATCTGTAAAGCCATATTGTAATATCGTAAATAACAAATGGAGCAGCAGTTAAAGTGACAAAATCTTATGGGGCTCCTCTCCACAGACAGGTTATAAAGCTATGTTATAGCCTCTGTTCAAGCCAACAGACTCTTGCCTGTATAAATGGTTCTTGACTATCTTTAAACCTTCTGTAAGTGGTTTCAAGCAATAGATCCTCATAATTATAGTTCCAGTAACTCCTGTGATGCCTCTCATTCCTTGCATCCCAAAGTTACCCAAAGGCAGAAGTCACTCATAGATTACAAAGTTGTATAGCTGACATGGTATTAAAATAGATGGAATAGCCTATATCAGGTAGAGTATTATATGAACAACAGGACAAAGTTATTGCCCAATCAGGTCATCTAACTTTTACCACTGGTATCAGTGGGATAGTTTTTACCAAGGATGCTCTGAGTGCTTTTATAAGAAGGCATTAAAGGGAGTTCCTGGAAGCCTCTTGATAACAAGTATATGTGCAACGAAGCCTCATCATATTGGCCAAATGACCATGATCTTTTTCCAGAAGCTATCAGAAGAGTAAGCCTAAATATAAAACTGTTATAGTTCAATAACCTGCCTGCCTTCATGCTTGTTAAAATGAAGAGTGCCAAAACTATTAATGTTGTTGATAAGGGTGGTCATTGAACTGGCAAGATGAAGATTTCTTGTAATTTTACAATGAAAGAATAAACATTTTTTTCAGTATGTTCCTCTGTTAAAAAGAAAAAAAGTTTATTCCAGCTTTATTCCATATCAAAACTAACGGGCACCGCTATCCCAAGGCAATGTTAACATAGTTTTACACTCCTTTGCCTCATGTTAGTAGTGGATACCACGCAGACACCTGACTATGGGAACCAGGTTAACACCATCCAACGTCCCTCCATACCTTCCATTGGATAGAGAATAATAAATATTGGTGTCATTTGCAGATTGAAGAAGGATTTTAGCTGATAATATAGACTTGTAAAGCTCTGTGTTCAATTACCAATATCATCTCTTGCAAAGACAATGAATTTTTAATGTGCTGTTATTCCAGATTTCTAGAAGAACTGATGTGGCATGGAAATTAAGACGACAATTAATGGCCACTGAGGAAGAAGACAGTTTATCATATCCTCCACTGAATGTGACCAATGGAAATTATACATGCATCCTTTTTTATGCTAGCAATTTCAGCCTCAAGGCCAACGATTCACTTTTTATAGATTTGACAAATACAACATTTGTAAACCAGAATGTGGATGTTTCCTCCTCTGAGTGCTCAGACACCAACACAACGTGCGTAGAACAAGAAAATTCACATCACAACACATGTGATTCTGAAAGCTAATCAGAAATGGTGCAGGGGTAACAATACTAATTTAATTATTTTCTTCTAAACATACAGAATAAAATACTATATTGAATATCTTAGCAGACAAGATATGAGGCAAGGATACAAAAATTGTGCAGATGAAGCCTCTGTTTTGATAACTTTTTTCATTTTACATTTCTGAGTTCCCTGCTTGTTTATAAGCAGGCATTTGGCTCACATAGGTTTCTCTGTGCTCTATCTTACAGTCGTGCAAATCTCCACTAGCTTTAGGGAAGATGATGATTTCATTGTAGAAGTCTCTTGAAGTGGAGCCAGTTCCCAGACAGTAATTCAGCTGGAAGTAGATGAATGAAACATGGTCACTGTTTTCCACTATTTTGAAGAACGTGCTCCTGTGTGAAAAAAAAAAATCTGTAGAAATTGCCTATCGATTTAGAATATTACATTTGATTGAAATGCTACGATAATATAATTAAAGCTGATTAACATTAAAAATGTATTTCTTTCTCTTAGACTGTCCTTAAAATACACAAACCCAGTGAATGGAATCAACAGCCTGGAGATAAGGTAACGTAACTTCTTAAATAAATCTTTATGATATACAAAGTCTGTTTGTAAATTAGGACAAAAGGAGGGAGGATACAAGTGAAAATATTTTCAAAATTATTATTTTGTTTCTGTGCTGAGGACTTACTATGCAATAAAACAATGATGCAGTTTTTATATAGATATAAATATGCTCAGGTAAACTTTTTCACAAGTGATATAGCTAAATAGCCATCTGAGATACTGGCATATGAAACATCTTGTTGCTGTTGTTGCTAATACGATCAGACCATAATCCTATCTCAAGGGAAATGTAACTGTGATTTGTAAATAATTCTAGTAGCTGAACTCTGCTTGTATGGCCGGGGTTGTATCCACTGTTGTGGATTACCTGCGTACTCTACTGGAGCTAGCTTGTATCTAACAAGGCATTGAAAAACTCATAATTTTTCAATTCTATGGATGATGGCAAGACCAGACTTCTTCTGTCATAAGAAGAGGGAGGAAAAAAGAAGAAAAACCTAAATGAAAAGCCAAAGGGGGAACTTGCTGCTGTCACTCTGATAGTGGAATCTATGTATGGGGACAGCATCTCTCAATAGTAACAAAAATAACAATCAAATCAAATCTTAGCTTTTATCACCATCTTCATAGCTTTGTGAACATGCCTGACACAAATTCACCACAACTGTGCAGTGGATTCTCATTCTACTTCTTTGCTCATACTGATCCAGGTCTTAACTGCTCTCCTGTTATCTTTTTTTCAGGCAGTAATTCCTATTGTTTCACATATCTTGCTGTGTGAACGAATCTGGTTACGTTCTACATTTGTCTTGAGTGGTTATCCTCCACTGACCATCTCCATCATAATAACATGCTTTCTAGTAAAATTACAATTCTAAGAAAATACTATGCTATAAAGCACTTGAAAATCCTATGGAGCATGACACTGTTACAAAATTAGTTTGTGAATTAATTAAGATCATAAAGGGGTTGTTTTCATTAAAGTTGTGTTTGACTATACAACAGCAAATTCAAAATCTTAAGATGCTACTATGGAAACAAAATACTTCTAAGTTTTCAAAAGTTACCTTAGATTTTGATAGCTGCAGCAGGAATAAGATCAAATGTGACCTTAGTCACAATCATGTACTTATATGGACTTACAGATATTATTCTGATTTATTTTAATCATCTATTTGTTAAAATCTCATCACTTTGATTAACTGTTTGGAGAAAACTTTAATATGATCCTGAATCTGAGATCCATCTGGAGAGAAGAAATTTGAAGAAACTCTGTGGACAGACTCTAGGTTAGCCTCTAGGGGAAATTTGGGCACAAAAATGCTTGAGTTGAATATTTTTATTTGATTTATATGTGACACAGGTGTTGAGTGTCCTGGCCCCATCAAGATGGTGGGAGCTATAAGTGTAAGCTGGACTTTAGGCACCCGGTAAACATCAGGACATTATGGATTTGAGCTGCTTAAGCACTTAGGCAAAGTGCTTTCTCTATCAGATGTAAGCAATTAGTGAAATTTAAGCACTTAAGTCATTTTGGAATTTGATGTAGTATCTGAAGATTCCAACTCAGGTTACCAGCCTTCAGTAAAACCAGTAACTATCAATTATTTGGTAGCTCTACAAAGAGAGAAAAATCCTCTGAATGTCATTAAAACCTCTTTTGATAGAATTTTTTCCCTCTAGCTCCTTACAAGACTGTGTTTTCTCTTTCACTGACTAGAAACTTGCTGCACATCCTAAACATCTGTAGGCAGAACTGACTCTATCCACTTATATATTAAGCCCTCCTACACAGCAGGGGAATGAACTGTGGAACACCATCGTTTTCACATCATTCTTTGTCTTCAGATATGAGAATTAGTGGAATCAGATAGACACTCAGCAGTTCTCATAATGGGCATGGTATCTCCAATTGGCTTCTCCCCAACTATACTCCTGCACTGCTTCGATGAAGACATGTGCACATGGAGTTTCTGCAGAGAGGATCTGTGAGCTGTTTTTTGAATTTGCCAAGCTGCCCTTCTCCACCTTGCCAGCCAAAGTCCGCCTGCTTTCTCTCTCTGCTCCTTGTAGGAATGTTGGCAGTAGAGGCTGACTCTCTGGCAAGAGAGAAATGAAGCATAGACTGAAGGTACTACCTGGAAGGTTGTAACACCCAATGAATACAAATAGCTAAGGATGGACTTTCATCTTAAACTGTTGTAATGTAAATAAATACATAGCTTATATGACATTCGGTTAGGATACAAGATATAAGGTGAGTTGTACAATAAAGGGGAAATTCAATAGAGTAAATCACTGAAAGCAAAATAGAAATGATTAGGTGGTAGCTAATGGTAGTATATGTAATAGTCCATTCATCTAAAGTTGGTTGGAAATAAGATTGGAAGATATATTATTAATGACAATGTTTATTCCTTCTGTCACTGAAACTCTAAGAGCTGTTAATGTAATGGAGAAATGGCTCAAAGCAGCAAGTAAGAAAAACAGTACTGCCTTTTGATCAGCCTTTGGCACAAAATCATGACACCATGTAGCAAAGGGATAGCCAATAGAAAGAGAAGATAATTTTGGAAGTCCTTTTATAATTTGATATCCACACCACAAGTGATAAGGGATAATCTGGGAGAAATTTAGTGGTGTAGGTGACAGAGGAAGTACTAAGTACTAATCTAAGATTATAAAAGAGCCAGATGCCAGTTCTGTCTTGTCAAAGACAGAAAAGGAAAGAAGATGCATTGATGTATTTACAGGTTGAAGTATGGGTCTGTTCTCAAACCAATACTGCAAACAGTGTCTGTCACTAATCTAGCATTAGTTGTCCTTGCTGTTTGCAAGCATTCAAAACATTTCAGTGCCAAACATTGCAGTATATTTTTTTAAGCCTCACAAAGACAAAAATTTCGTATATAAACTAAATTTCTCATTTAATTACCTCTTATGTAATTTACTAACCTATTATAATTTACTCTTTTTTCCTTTTTTAGTTTTAATTTATTATATATATATAATAATATATATATATTATTAATATATTTATAAATATATTATATTTAATATATTATTTGTATTTATTATAATTTACTTATGTAATGTTAGTAAGTATGTAATTTGACCTGAATAATCTCTATAACTAACTAGCTGATGATGTCCAAAGGAAAGGGCTCAACCTGATGCATCTTTGGCAGAGTTTTTAAAACCTGTAGTTAGAAAAGACTTCACAAAGATTTTATCTGAAATCACAGGTGGAAGAAGAGAAGAAGAACCCTGTACTTTAAAGTCAAATTTTAAATGATTGTTTCAAAGTTACTGGAACCCCTGAATCAGATATCAAAATTATTATTGTCTTTCACCATCCATTGGCTGTTTCTTCATAAAAATTTTCTACAGCTGTCTGTGCTCATATGGATGGAAATGTTTGTGTTAATTTGCCAGGTATTCTCAAAAGACTTTATAAAAAAAAATTTATCTCAAGAATAAAAGGAATTGAATATATCAATGCTTTAAAGAAAGCTTTAAAAAGATGATCACCTTCCATGCTAACGATACACCCTGTTATTTGTGTTGTTTTATGTTGAATCGTCTCTTCTTTTTAGAGACAATCATGACTGTCTTACAAGGTGTTGTCTGAGCAGTTCCAGTGCCATTTTAGTCTTCTATTAGTCACCATGATATTACATAGCATATAATGAAACTAATAAGATATACTCAACAGAAACAGAACAATTCATTGATCTTTTCATGATTAAGGAACACTTTATTCACTTTCCTTCTTCCAACAATGTGAATTCTCAAAAGCTTCTTCTAAAACCCTGATACTCAGTTCAGCCTCTGTTTCCCCTTCTTCTTCATTTTAACCATATTTCTTGTTCAAGGTAACTGCTTAGTAGGAGTTATCCTACTAAATCCTTAGTAGGATTGCAGTCTGCCTCAGTAAACAGGGTGCAAGCAGTACAAAGGGCAAAAAGGTGGGAAGGAACAGAGAATAGAGCCATGACTGTAAATTTCTTTCTTGCATAGGCCAGCAGAACTGACTATTTGCTTTAGGTGTAAGAGAGCGTTTCTTGAAGATATAAAGTGATGTCAGGCAGGACCACGTTCAAATGTCATGTTCAATTCATTCCTTAATAAATGTGACTTTAACCTCAGGAGCATGAGCTGCTTCTGAGCATCCAGAGCTTGCCCTTACCACTGCTAGTCTACCACGTTACACTGAGCAACTAGTCATAACCCACCTCCTGCCAGCAGCAACAATAGCAATTTCATCTTACGTAAATAGCTGCCGTCTCCCTCTTCTTCCCTCTAGCAAGAATGGTTGTCCAAATTCACTCTCCTGTATTTGCCATAGAGTGGTAGGCTGTCATTACCACAGGGAGTAGGAATAGGGTCTTTGTGCCACTTTCAGAAAGGTAGATGAATGCTGCAGGCACGGATGGGAGCAGAGGACAGTAGCTTTTGCTTTTGCTGGAAGAAGCTCTATCTCAGCTCTCTAGCCGGCAGCTGATGACAACCAGCTGTTCAAATGTCTGGCCTCTGCTCTGGGAAAAGGTGTCAAAGTAGATGAAGTGCTGGAGCATTTTTTCCCAATTACGAACAGTACTTGACTGTTAGTATTCCTTGTAGCCTATAGAGAATTGAATAGAATTAATCCAAGAATTGTATTATAAAGTCTTTTACTTAATAGTTGTGTTCCTCTTTGGACCTTTGAAACAGGAGGGTTTCCAGCTAGCTTCCTTCTTGATAACTTCTCAGCTTATAATGAATAGCCACATGAAATGATGACTGATATGTGGTATTTAGAGTTCACGTAGTACTTAGTACAAAGTGAGTCTGGCCTATGTCCAGGAATAGTTTGTGCCACGATACATAAAGTAAACAATTGCTATGTGGCAGTTTGTTTCCTGTATTGGCTTTAGTATTTAATATGAACACAACATTTCCTGCAAAAAATTAGAGGTATTTTCAGTTCTTCAGATAAAATCTTTGTCATCTCTCCTCCCTTTATCACTCATTTGCTAAACTGTATTCCTTCTATTTGCTATCTACTCACCTAAGAATATTAAATTAAATTAAGTATTCATATTAACCCTTGCAATTTTAATATCTTATTTGTAATTTAATGAATTATAGGTATATCAATTATTAGTTATGACTGATTAAGCTTGTGCTTGCTAGAGACTCTTCACTATCAATTATTTGGATAAAATACTAAGAATAAAAGCCTGGAATGTTATATTAATCTTACTCAACTTATTCACTGCTTAGAATCTTAATTCTCATAAATCTGTAAATAACAAAGTGTAAGTCTAATTCTTAGGTACAATGTGGAGAGACAGCATTTTTATGAAGGTTACTTTTGACCATACTTCACATCCATAGCTATAAAACTTGTTTGTTCATATAACAAATCTCCGGAGAATTTCCTTGTTTACCATTTTGCTTATCTTCTTGGCAAGAGTACAGAACACACCCAGCATCCATGGTTGGCAAAAACATTTAAGTATTTTTTTTTATTTTTATAACTGGCATTATCGTAAGGTCAAAGACATTCAACTAGTGCCTATAATACTGCTACTTAGACACCATAGAAATTTGGTTCAGATAATACTGTACCTCAGGAGAGAGGCCTTTCTTCTAACAGCTAATATAGAGGCTACTATATGTTTCAATTTATATAACTTTAGCATTATAGCAATAGAATATTTTCTCATGAATATTGATGAATGTGCATTAGATATAATTTAAGGGGTTCTTTTTTGTTTGTGATGAATGTTTACTGCTGAATGTTATATGAAATGAACTGTTTAGAATCAACAAATCAGGAATGCTATGAAAAAAATCCTTCTCTCACCTGCATGACATTTTAGTTCTAGGTTTCTGAGGATTTTGAAACTCTTGAGAATTATGAAGTTATATGAACCAAAAGCATATATTAAACATATATTAAAAAATGGATCAATTACTGTACATAACCTAACCTGCCAAATTTTGATGTCACTTCTGATGAGCATTGTCTGTGTTGAGCTTAGACTCTATGATATGGATGATGTGCTACTGAAAGCAAATGATTTAAATGAACAAGCAATATTATATCATATAGACTATTTTATATATATATATATCTTATAGAACATGCAATATTCTATATTGTGCAGCATTTATAGTCATTGTTCTATTTCTAAACTTATTATAATTGCATTTAAATACTACCCCAAATTTTAAAATTCACATGTAGTGCTACCCATAGTGGATAGACATATTAGATCATTTTTTTTCTTTGTAGAAAGTCTCAGCTATTGCTGAAAAGATTCCTGTACTACATATTTAGTGTGTATTTCCAAAAAAATCTTCAGTAAACAATAGAGCAATAAATAAATAAATCAAATAGAGTAAAAAAGTGCTAAGCAGCATACAATAAGGAGAAAAGATTGTTTCCTCAATTATTTCTGTCAGAGTATTTGATAGGTGCTCATATTGAACTGATAGCAACATATATATATAAACCTCATGTTTATAAGACATTTGAAACTAATGCAATATCACACATACATACAGAACTTCGTAAAAAAGATATTATATTTATTTATGCCTATCCTACTACAAAATTAGGAAATTAGGGCTGGCAATGCACACACACATGTCCCTAGTGAGAGAAAACTCTGTCTTCCATTGTAAATCTAGACATTTGCAAAGGCAAATGGCAATTTAGGCATCTAAGCCAAGCAAAAATTGAAAGAATAAATCAAAATGTTTATCATGCCTATATCTTTCATAAAAATAATTTTTAAAAAGTCCCATAAAATGTTTATTGAGAGCTACTGCAAGCCTACTGAAGTATCTTAGGTTCTGCTCCACTGATTATAAACTATGGGTAACTGATGAAATAGTGTATTGGTGGAGACCTTTGAAAAATGAAAACATATTTGCTTGCTCTTTGCCTGCCTCAGCTGTGGAAAATGATGCTTATGAGATGAAACTCTAAGAAGTCATAAAAATCACATTCACAGAGTCTCTTCATTTATGAACTGTCCTAAGGATATGGGAAGCCAAAATGTCAATTGTGATATATGCAGCTAGTAACAGTGAATCTTTGTCTGCCACCTGTACTTTATCGAATGAATATTAACTTTTTCCTTCTGTCATTTTAACTTTTTTGTTCTGTTTTCTTTCTAGATTTTTAATGACCAACATGTTCTACGGAGGCTCATCTAGAAACTGGTCCACTTTAGAGTCAGTTGAGATTGTACAAGATGACAAAAAGTTTGCTAAGTTTAATGTTTCTGTCGTCTCTGCTCCTGCAGAGTATTCATTTCATTGTCAGCTGGTGGGAACAAGCAATCTCTATCCTGCAAGGCTGATTCCGTCCAACAATGAAGGAAAAAACTGGGATGTTTTCATTTCTAGGTTTCAAGTGAGTACATGTTGCCATTTAAGAGATAATTCCAGGAACTATTATTTGCTATTGTAGGTGCTAAATGGCATATATTCACAATACTCTTACTTTCATTTCAGCCTGAAAGAAAACGTAAAAGAAAAGCCGTTCCCCCTAGGTGAGCTATTCAATAAGGGGGGAAAAGAGAAAGCAGTTGTTGAACAGTAAGAATGTGAAAGCACAACTGTGAAAAACAAATAAACAACAACAAAAAAAACAACTATGAAGCTGTCCACAGGAAAAAAAATAACAATAAAACCAAGTGGGCTTAATCAGGCAAAGAATGACTAAGTCCCATGCGTGCTTAATGAATTGGGCTGCTGTTGGAAACATGGACCTCTTAAGTGTGTGGCTTTATGCTGCTTACTTTGTTTTTATTTGATTTCTTTGCACTTTGTTTACTAGGAAAGTACAGCTTAGCGTTGTTATGGTTTTCAGTAACATAGAATATCTGAACTCCTACAGACAGAAACAAAGCCCAGTGCAATTAGATTTAATGGAAGGTTTGCCATTGACTTCGATTGGTTGCAATATTAGGTCCTACATGGCCCAGAGGGAAAACAGTTTGCTCTTCCTTGAATGAGGTGCTGTATATGTAATGCAATAGTGTAGACCACATATGTGAAGTGCAGATTACTTTTTTATTATTTTGAGCATTGATCTTTATTTAGGAGGAGTACATCAGCATCTGTATCTTAAAACACACCAAGGGATTTCTTTGATTAAAGAGATCACAGAAATGACAGAAATAATTCCAAGCCAGACTCTATTTATCAGAGATAATCTGAACGCCATGCTAAGTATATACAAATACTAATACAATTTTATTTAGGATTTGGATACCAAACAGAATCTCGGTGATCTAAGTCCGTATTTGGCATTTCTGCTTAAACAATGGAAATCGCAAAGAATCAGCACTGGTGCTGGCATCATCTCCCCCCCATACATAACTGCTTACTCGCCTTCCAGAATCAGAATCTAACAGAAGATAGAATACAAAAACAATGAAGAATTGAAATAGCTGCAAGTTGAGTATCTTTAATCATTATTAAGTCACATAAAAACACCAGACCTAAGTATCTCTGGCAGCCTTTCTTAGGAATCATTACTTTTTGTCTCCTTTACAGAAATCCACATATTCCAAGATCAAGTCCCATTGTTTTTGAGAAACTACACAGCAGTAGGCACCAATGTTTTGAAGGTTCTTCCTGATGTTATTTTTTATGGCAAGGCCTGAAGAAAACCTGAGTCCATGTAACTGTACTTTGCCTAGTAAACTCCTTGAAATGTGAAGCAAAGCCTTCACAGCTACAGGGGCTATGAAGTGGCCACTTGCAACAATCTATTCTTTCTTCAGAATTTCTGCATACATTGATATGTTATCTTCTCAAAGCTTAGATGGAGGCCTCCATCTTAAGCAGACATCCTTTCACTGGGGTCTAGATCAAGAGCAGAATTAACAGGATTCCCAGCTTCCTTACTGTTTTGGAGCAGCAGTTTCTTTCACTGCTCTTGGAACTGAGAGGAAGGCCTTTTTCTCACACTAAATCCTAACCATGAAACACAGTCGGAAAAGTCCTGTTCTGATCATTGCTGATGTATGACCTTAGTAAAACTGGAAATTCAGCATCTGGGGCCACATTTAAGCTTTATCTGAATCAGAGCCTGCCTTTCCAGATTCCTTCCACTGATACACAGTTAAATCCAAATTATCTCAACTCAATCAGCTGAGATATCAGTTTTTGTCCTGGAACAAAGTTTGGAAACCCCCAAGCTCTACTGCAAGATAAAGGAAAGTACATGAGATGTACTCAATGAGTACAGACCTGTAGGCAACACAGAACTCAGTATTTCTGGCTCTAAAACAGAAGTGGTAAAGGCCTGCTAAACCAAATATGCTTGCTAAGTGCCTCAGAGAGCTCTTGTAAATGTGGTAACAAGAATATATTGTTTTTCAGAACTTCATTCTTTTCTGTGAACCAACTCTGATAGGAAAATGCTTTTCATGACAACGTTAAGCAATGAATCAGAAACCAGGTTCCAGTGCCAACCTGGCTTGCACAATTGCACTTTACTAACTTGGGTCCGGAAAACAATATCGCTATATTAGAAGGACATAGCACCTGCACAGCTAAGCCCTGCATAACTTATTCCAGGACTAGACTGAACTGATGTAGCCATTAGCTTTATTTCAGCTTGCTCACTGCCACTGAAGGAACATCTATAGGATGCTCTGTAGGTATGCCCTTGGCTAGGATGTCACCACTCACGGCTGTGGACAGTACCAATACTTCTGTGTTTTGCTGTGAGAGAATGAATGTTCTGCAATGATACCATCTATCTCTTTGAGGATCCCAGAGCAGTCTACGAAGTTAAAGAAGAAGCTACCATCAGGCACTGCTTTTCTTTAGTATGTGTCATACTAAAGAGGGAAAGATCTTATAAATGTGTATAAATATCATAAGGGAGGGTGTGAAGGAGGACAGAGCCAGACTCTTCTCTGTGGTGCCCAGTAACAGGACAAGAGGCACTGGGCACAAACTGAAATACAGAAAGTTCTGTCTTTACTGTGAGGATGATTGAATACTGGAGTAGGTTTTCCAGAGAAGTTGTGGAATCTCCAATCCTGAAGATATTCAAAAGCCTCCTGGACATAGTCCTGGGTGGTCTGCACTAGGTGACCCTGCTCAAGCAGGACAGCTGGACCGGATGATCTCTAGAGGTCCCTTCCAACCTCAACCATTCTGTGGTGCTGTGATTGTTTGATACTTGTTTAGAAACCCCTTTGTTCTTAAAAGAAACTGCCCAAAACTTTGAAGCCAAAAATTTTAGATTTTGTTGAGGCTTAAATACCTCTAGTTTCAGTAATTAGATGTAGTGTACTTTTAAGGGCAATGAAACAACAGAGATTTTACTTGAAGGTTTTATAAAAGGTCAAGTGCTGAGGAAAATCCCATAAAAAAAACTCTCTAAATGAACAGGAAATGTAGACTACTATAACCAAAACAAATGACACTATTCCAAACATTAAAATTTTGGACAGGACACAGGACAGTCTTTATCAAAACTTTTATAAGCACAAAAATTAAAGAATCACATTTAAGTATTTTTAACTTTCCATAGGTAGAAATACTGCTATAAGTCACATTTTTATCTCCCAGCTGGGATCTAACACCTCCACAGAAATGATAAAGCTTCAGAAAAACAATAAAAGAACCCTTAATATATTTCATCCCATTCCTGAAAAGTAGACATAGCATTTTAAGAATGTGCAATTAAAGCTTTTGCCTGAAAGATTCAATAAGCATAATCCTACTTGGAAAAAAAAGAAAAAAAAAAGAAAAAAAAAAAGTAAAAAAAAAGAAAGAAAAAAAAAAGAAAAGGATTGAATAAAAGAACCCCAGTATTTCTGGCTCTAAATCAGAAGTGGTAAAGCCTTGCTAAACCAAATATGCTTGCTAAGTGCCTCAGAGAGTTCTCGTAAACGTGGTAACAAAAGTATATTGTTTTTCAGAACGTCACTCTTTTCTGTGGACCAAAATGACATAAATCATCACCAGCTTTCTTTGTTTTTCGTTCAATAAGTCTTTCAGATTACATTTCATGACTCCTATTCATGTTCTCCTCTGTTAGCTAAATAGTGGCTTAACAAGCCTTGGTAATCACCTGTACTCTCTAAAACTGTGTGCAAATAGTTATTTAACCCCAAAGTTTATTTTCTGTAATCCTGCTTTAATCAGAACTCTATGATTTCCTGTAGTGGAAAACAGACCATATGCACCAGTTAACTACATGACAAGATTTGGAGAGATTCTTGCAAGAAGCTCAGGAAAGCTCGTATTGCTAAAAATATCTTTACCTGTATGTTTATAAACTTATCTTCACCATAGTGCCTGCATATCCTCAGAGAGTAGTTCTGCATATGACAATAGTTGTGCTAATCGTCATTTTAGAGGGAATAAAGATATCACTCTTAATGTGTATTGCATACACATTGACTTTAAGGTGCCTGAGCCGCAAGTGAACTCAGACCTGAAGTGCTTAATGATATGGCTTTGCATACAAGCCAAAGACTAATTTCTTCATTGTTTGCACCAACACTTTTCATTGGAAATACAGATTCTGTTTTATTGCCACAAAGCTATCCAGTTTATTCATCATAAAACATGGAATAATCAGGCTGTAGGAACATATAAAAGAAGAAATACATGATCTGCTTCATCACTTGTTGCTTGGTGAGGGGAGTGATTTAAACAGAACAATTTTATAGAAAACAGTCAGTTTTAAGGTTTACTAATAGATGTATGATGTTTGGTGCTTTCCTTGAACTCACATTTCAAAGAATCTGTAAATACATAAGAATACCAGCCTTCATTTTTATTTTAAAGTGATTTAGGAAAAGCTCAAAACCATATCTAGGATTAGATGAACTCAGACAAACAAGTCATCAATCATTAAATACATTTTAAAGTAGGCTTCAGGAGTTCTACTGTTAAAAATCTGCTACTTAAAAATCTCAGGGTATTTCAACAAATTTCATGGTTTAGGAATCCTTAACTGACATATTTTTGAGTGCTTTGAGTTTTCTGATTCTGAAGTGGTTCATTGAGCTAATCTGATTTCACATCCCATTTGGAACTTTACTTTTAAAAGTAGCCCAAATTCCTGAAGTGGGAAACACAACTTTGCTCCTGTGCTCTGCACAAGTAACTCATGCATCTTTTCCTCATGCAGGAAAGGGGCACTGGAAAATCACTATGCAAAGGATTTGATTCTGAGTCTTTTTTAACAGGCTGAGTGTGAGTGGTAATTCAGAGGTGCAAGTTTTGTAATGATATCCTAAAAGTCGTGTCTGTGCTGTACATTTATCTGCATTTTTTTTTTTTCATTCTCAGATTCAAGGCTTCAACATTCAAAACAACCAATTTTCCTATGCAAGTGACTGTACATGTTTCTTCACTCCCGGAATCTGGATGGGCTTGGTGACCTCTGTGGTTCTGCTGTGGATCCTGGCCTATGGAATCCACATGATCATGCAGCTCACAACAAACAGTAGATTTGACGATCCCAAATGTCCAGCTCTGTCAGTTCCTCAGACAGAATAGGAGTGGATTGAGTTAATACCTGTTCAGCTCTTCCTGATCTGACATTTATAGTTTTATAACTTTTCTACTTTATAATAAATGTAACCTAAAGAGATACCATAGCAGAAAGGGATAATAACTAGATAAAAGGATCCTTTTGTTTGGCAACAACAATAGTTCTGTGTGCTATTACCTCAGTTTGTTAACAGTTACCTTTGTTAAAGGTCTGAGATGAGATCATAGAAGTTATTACTCTATCCAGTAAGAACTTCTGTCAGGTTAAATATTACTGTCAAAGAAAGGATATCACAACAGAGATACACTGGAAGCATTTATAAATTTTTTATTCAGAAAGACCATATAGTCCAGCCACCAAAGTCTCTTTAAGTGGTCTTTAATAAGCATAGCATGTTAATGCTACAACTTAAGAAGCCTGAGCTGTGTCTTCTTGTCAGGTTTTCTCCTGAAAAAAATCATCCGTAAATATAGAGAACTAATAAAGTACAAGTCACTAAACTAAATGATCTTGGAAAGTTTTTTCAAAATATATCACATTATTCAGATGGTATCACAAAAGAGAAGGAGTAGACTAAGGCTCATCTTCTCTCTAAAGTCAGTTTATGCCTCCAAGAATTATATTGAGTAACACTGGCAGTGATATGTGTGTTTTAGCCACGGACAGGTGATGGAGTTACTAATCAGGATAGGTCCCTGTCCACACTGATCACAAATTGTATTTAACATTGTGATAATTAATGCAACTCTTCAAGCTCATAATCAGTTCCACTGAAGGTAGTACCTTAAAAGAGATAATTTTTGTAATATTCCTCCTTTTCTGGGTATGTGTGTTTGCGTATGTGCGTGTGTGTGAAGTCATTAGAAGAAACACTGCTAATGTGCTGATAAAATCTGAGCATGTTTATGGTGATCCCAATGATTTCAGAAGCCTGAACACATTCAGAGTTTGCTGAATTCTTTGACAATTAACAATGACACCATGTCTTCTCACAGGGCAATCTGACTACAGAGTGAATTACTAAATATTATGAAGAACTGTTTACTGTCACAGAATTAAAATATTCAAGTCAATGTCTATCAAACATGTTATCGCTCAAGTCATATTTTGAGCTAAAATGATTTTTTGATTTTTGTCATGTTAATTTTTGATTTAGAAAAAAATAGAAAATATTTTCAATGACAATTATTATTTGAAAGATATAAGAAGATATGTGAAATAATAAAATATAATTTTCATTCTTTCTTCTGTAATGTTTTACTATAAATGTACTTTTACTAATAGTTGCTAACAGAATAAAGAGATACATGAAATTGGTCACATGAAAAAAATCCTAACTTTTGTGATCTTGATCAGTGTCATAGGACAATGATACAGAGCAATGATGGATAGAACCAACGAACTAACTAAACCAATACTAATCTCCATCTATCATTCCTGGAGGTCATATTTTTAATATGCAGGGAAAGTAAATTAAATGTTGGCTGAAGCTATTCCTCCTGACCTATTGCTCTGTCCTGACCTGAAAAACAAAAGGGACACTGGCATGAAAGTAGGATAGGTAACTCCAGTACTTTAATATTTTTCCTAGAGATTATTCAAAATCTTGAGGAATAACGTAGGTTGAGCTACACAAGAATGTTGTGTTAGAAAGGCACCTTTTCTTTGCAAAAATTAGTTGCCAAGGGAGACAACAAGACTTATTTTATTAATTCCCTTTTCAAAGTAAGTCATGTGAATGTGACTTAATTGAAAATTGAAATAATGGTAGTGTAACTGATAGCTAGAAGAGAGGAAGGAGATTAAAAAAGGTCTTGGTTTGTAGAAGACAGCTTTCTTATGACTTTATCTAGAATCAGCAAAATTTGGAACAGATTTTTTTCAGTAGCGATGATATAGAGGAACTGAAGAACTACTGTACCATGAAAACGTTACTGAGCTCAGTATCCTGTCTGTAGCAGCAGCATGAGTACAGCAAGTGTCTAACAATACTTCCTGCAGACCACATGCCTACATGACTGAAGCTCACAGACTTCCTCAGCCAGACGTAGTGTCTGCATTTAGTAACTCTGGGTGGATTTATTTTCAATGAATTTTTCTAGCCTCCCCTGGAGCCTGTGTACTCTTCTAGAGCTCACAATGTCTTGACTGTTGAATAGCCCTGGGGATACATGTACATTCCCTTTCTTAACTGGACTGGGCCTTTGAGAAGGGGAAGAGGAAACAAGGTTTCAGAAAGGCTGTGCCATAGGAAAGATATTGGCCTATTTCATGAGATACCAAGTCAGATGGAACAGATGTTTGTTGGACAATTTTTTGTTGATGCAGTAAAAGTGAAGCCCACAGGAAAGGGCCAGACTGAATCTGCTGTGTTTGATACTGCAAGGGAAGGTGGTCTGCAGAAGGTAGAAGCTTTTTTACTTCTAGCCTTTCATGAGAGTGATAATATGAATGCTTTGACAAATTGTAATAGCCTGCAGGGGGTGGGAGGTGTATAGTCTATTTCTATAGCAAGTTGGGATATCCCTGCCGCCTTTAGGGCTGTAGTGTGAACCCTTTAGTGCTGTGGCTCAAACCATGCACCATAGCCCTGGATGCTGTTGCATTACTCGGGGTGGGGGTGGGGAGTTGTTCTGGGAGAAAGAGTAGAAAAGGAAGGTCACTGTGCCTGCAGCTGTCCCACTCCATGCTGGGGGCTGGCCAGGGCTCTGGGGACCACGGCCTGTCCCTGTTACAAGTGGGTGCACTGGCTGGTTCTCTAGGTCAGGGCTGTGTGCACTGCCTGAGTCCAAATGCTTTTGTCAGCCCCTGCCGCTGTGCGCTGCATTGCCCTACCGCCAAAGACATGAACAGCTTGTTATTGATTTCAGCTAGGTTCTTGCCTTTTAAACAGGGCTGGCCCTCAAGCAGTTCTAGCAGGATGCTGAATCTGTCTATTTTTGTTTACTGAATAAAGTTAGAAACCCGTCAGGGGCCTCCTAGATCAGTGTACTTCTGTTTTTATAATGCAGTTTAATCACAGGTATACTTGTTAAAACATGCCTGTTTTGGGAGTTGTTCCAACAAAAATATTAGCTCTGCCTGGAAGGTGTGAGCCTTTAGGTCTTTCTCTGAGGCCTGCTGAAGTCATCCAGATATTGCTTCTTACTTCAGTGAGTGCTAGCTTATAGCTCAACAAAGTACAAAATAATTTAATAAAGAGTAGGGCGAGGGATGATGGGAAGGAGCAACAGTTGAAAAGGTAGTCTTCTTTTTCTTTCAAATATGTAAATAATGTTTAATTAGAAAAAAATGGCAGCTACTATTGAAATTATGGCACAACTTGAAAAATATCAAATTAAATATGAAAAATCAAGAGGATTAAAACTAGAGAAAAAGCAAACCGAAACAAAAATGCCCTGAACCCTTAACGTATTTAAGGTATTTCCTAACCACGCAGTAATGATCACTTTGTTGGAGGGGAGAGCAGAGATGGAGCTAGAATCTGAAACATCTGACTTCTCTTGCCTCTACTCACACAGCTTTGGTTTGTGTCCTGGTGTATTTATTTTTCCACTTGTGAAATGACCTCATTCACAAACCACGTGGAAACCCATCAATGACTTGTAATGGAACAGAACTGTAATGAAAACTAGTATTTTTATGTAGATAGTAAAGGAAGATGTCATGCCATACAAATGTCAAGGGTAGACTCACTGAAGTAAGTGGTTCCTCCTTTCCTTCAGCATAGCCTGATAGATAATTAATACACAAATCTAAATCAACCAACTAGATTATTAGGCAGTGTCCAGGCTTTAGAAGGTTCCATTTATGAAAGGGAGATAGAGATGTTGAAAAGAAGGGGTGGCAAGAAAAAGCAAACTCCTAAGATGGAGATGAAGCCTGATTTGGATGCTGGTCATTGCTGGCAAAATAGCTAGCAGCAGTCTGAGCAGGTAGTGATGGTGGTGGGAGCAAATGTAATGGGAATTTTCTTTCATTAGATTGGGTAGCAGATGATCCACACCCACACAAGAACGGGAAGGGAGACAGGGAGCCTTCTCCTGCTGGCTATTTTTCCTGTTGGACTCCCACAGTGAAAAGAAATGAAATGTGCTCCTGAGAAGGGCACTGAATGAGGAAACCAACTAACTATAGGGCTGATGATCAAAGCATTGGAAACTTAAAAGGAAAAGTCAAGAAGGGGAGACTTTGAAGGAGGATCCTTCAAAAGAACTTTCCTTTGAAGGAACATTGCTTTCTGAAGCCTGCCAGGGAGCTAGTGTGTGTTGCTCAATCATATGCTGTCTGGATATGTGATAGAAGAAAGGACAAGAAACAGGATCCATGACTATTTCTCCTCTCAAGTTTCATTCTTCTGGGGCTTTCAAAAGCCAAAAGAACCAAGGTGAAGGTGACATCAATGTCTGGCAACATTGTGGGATGTCCAATAGGAAAGTCACAAATGAATGGACAAGGGGATAGTGCAGCTGCAATACAGGGCGGCCAGGAAGTTTATAGGATTATTTGAAGATTGTTCTCCTTGTCTTACTCTATCCTGCAGTGTTATTAAAAACTGCTCATTCCCTGTCCTTTGATTTCAGGCAGAAAAGCGCTGTCAGTCTCCTGCGGCTCTCTCAGACAGCAAGGGCTGGTGCCTCCAGAGCCTCGTCTTTCTATTCTGTCTGTCTCTGAAGCTGTGATAAAGGGAACACAAGCAATGAGGGACTGACTGTCACAACAGGCCCTGCAGCATCCTGCAGTGTGTTGGGTTACAACGTGGAATGGATTATTTTTTCCTGAAACACTTCTTGAAAGGGCTGAAGAATGCAGCAGAGTGGAAAAAGTAGGAGCAGTATTTTGAGAGATCTATTCAGAGGAAAAGAAGAAGGAAGGAGAGTGTTCAAACTTTAAAATTCTGTTCAGTGCAGAAAAAAACTGTGATGTGTAATAAACTTCCAGGAAAGGAATCTGGTCTTCTTTTGTTTGCTAATAAAGTTTCTTTTCTCAGACCAGTCTGTTCCCTATCAAAATCAATGTAAAATCTAGGAGGAAAGCACTGTTTCTTCAGAGCTGAAAAAAATATTGAAGTGCAGGGGAAAAAAAAAAAGAAAAAAGAAACAGGATCTTGCCAAGGGGTGGTTCCCTCCCTGCTCCTTTGACAAGTAAGTAGTCTCTCACTTCCACTGTGTGGGCCAGTGTCTTTCTTAGTCTTTCTGCCTGTGTGGGTGGAAGGGAGACTTACGACAGTGACTGAGCCCAAGTCCAAAAGTAGATCATCTGCTATTGATGTCCCACAAACGAAGTGACTTCCCATTCTTCACCACAGCTTTTTGTATGATTCCTGTTTGAACACAGGTTCGCTGCTCTAGATTGGCTGGATTTCTGTATAATCCCTGGATCGGGTATGTTCTTGAATTATTATAAATGAACTTATATCTTGTATATCATTCATTATTGCCATGGCAGAAAATAGCTTACAGAATCATCATCTCTTTTCTGCTTTGCAAATGGCAGTGTGGGTGTCCAGTGGAAGACTGTGAAATCTATCTGCAGTCTGTCCTCATACTCCTTTAACCGGTTGTCTAGAAGCAGCATAGAGTGAATGATATATAGTAACCTTGATATGCAGCTTTCCTTAGTCAATGTAAACTGTATAAGAGTATTTTTTGCAGCATAAAACAAACACTTCCATAAAAGTACTTTTGGAGGCAGGATAGCTGAAGCACTTTTGTAAAATTAAAATTGTAATTTTCTGTACTCTATTTATCCTGCATGTATCTATGCATCCTGTGTATGTTGCTTTTTCTTGAATGGATAGCAGAGTGATCAATTAAGCTATTTAACAGATATCTTTTGCTGAAGCATACTGGGACAGTCTGAGATCTTACTATCCCTATCTACCCTGCCTTTCATTCATGTGTGCGTGTGCCTCTGCTATGTGTTCACTGCACACAGCTGTGCTCTCTTTCTCCACCATGGATGAACTACATCAGATTTTGCACTGGAGTAGCTGAGGTACGGGTGCTTGTCTGGTTCTGCCCTTCCCGCGGCTGGGTAGT
Organism: Rhea pennata; assembly: GCF_028389875.1. Lineage (NCBI taxonomy): Eukaryota > Metazoa > Chordata > Aves > Rheiformes > Rheidae > Rhea > Rhea pennata. Next base: position 24,259,353 of record NC_084663.1, read on the forward strand.
AAAGCCTTGGCAGAGGAGCAAAACAGATGATAACTGCTGA